>NC_083865.1:8928500-9236500 GCF_029169275.1 Apis cerana
CGAATTACAAAGGAATTTCAAGCAAGGAATAGAAATTAAGAGTGAAACGTATCCATGGTAGCATCTATCGAACGAAGAAAGTGCACGTTTCGACTCGTAGATCTGGTATTCCGGGCGAGCGATCGAGCAGAAAAACTGCGCGCTAACGAGAGATTTGCATATTAGGAGCGCGTACTTACGCATCGGTGATCGATGATCCAGTTCGATTTCACCGTGACGAGAATTGCGAGATCTCGTAGTGGGCAGTGAACGCGGCAGTATCGTCGATCGGTCTACCGCGATCGGTGCAATTAAATGCGGCTAACACGGTGGAATGCAAATGCGGTGGCCGCACGTGCTGCGAGCAACGGTATTCAACGCGTGCCAGGGACGAGCGTTCGCGTTGTTTGCTCTTTCGTACGCGATTTAACCCGTGAGAAAGTTAATGTCACGGTCGAGAAAACGCGAAACTGACATCGTCGTCGACTCGTCCGCGGATAATTAAAGCGTTTGCGATTGCAAATCGCATTGCCGTTCCCTTAAAATTTCTCTCTCCCCCTCCCTTTTCTCGGAACAGGAAATTTTCTTTTCTCCAATTTTGACGATACATTCGACTCAATCGAGAAAAAATCTTAAACGATGAATTGCAGCAAAAGAATGACACTTGACGGAAGATGGCGTTTTTCTTTTTCAGCGTCCTCCTCGTCCTTCTCTCCTCCTTCGATCTGTCGAAATCAGCTGCGAATGGGGCTCTCGAATCAACAAGCACGGAACCATCTTCGGCTCCTCGATCGATAAATGATTCGACGAGTTACGTGGACGAACAATTCCGTAACAATTCCGAATCGGTGGAAACTTTGTTCGTTCCCGAGGATCTGGATCAGTACAAACAGATGGTGGAATTCGTGCGGAAATTATTCGAACGCGTGGGACAATCGATCGACAGGAAGAGGCTCGTAAACGGCGATAAAGGAGGCGCGGGCGACGTTGATAATAATAGCAAGATCGATCGATTTTCGAAGGTGGGACACGCGGAGACGAGGAATTCAAGGCCGTCGGATGGAGGAAAGGACGAGGAAAAATATTTGCAGAGGTATCCCGAGGGTGGTGGAGTTTCTCCGGCGGGGAATAATGGAAAGGAATACGGAGTAACTTGGATGGAAAGGAACAATTATCAGGGTGATCACAAAATCCAACCCGACGAGCACGATTTGTTAGAGGCGGTTAATTTTGGCCTCGACGCCATGAACGAGTTGTACGCGGTCAAGGAACCGATGCTCTACTCGATGGGTGAGTTTTGTTTTTTTCAGGTATTGTTAATCGAAGGGAACTCGTAAATTTTTTTTTTTTTGATAAAAAGATATGAAAGTAAGAAGGGGAGGAGAAGATTGTTTCGATAAATCTGATAATTTCGATTAATATTTTCTTTCTTTCTTTTCCTTGTCGTCGATGTACGGAGTTCGGTCAATGAAAACGTAACGAGAATCGGTCGATGGGATTAGAGGCACAGAAGGGTAAGAGAGGTTAACCGGACGAAGAGAGCGAACGTGACAGAGAAAAACTGTTATACGACCTCTTCTTTCTTATGATCCTCCGATACGAGAAAGCTTCTCGCCGATAAAATCGCATAAAATCGAGGGAGATGTTAAACGGATAAGATAACGCATGAGTTGAATGAAGAGAAGAGTTTTATCCACTCGCGTCACATACGCCTCTGATACTTGGCCAATCTCTATTGGTATTCTATTAAAAATAATCAGGGGTCGTAGACGAAATACAAAAATGTAAAATTTTTAAATCTTTTCCGAATTTCTCAATTTCTTTCTAACGGTTAAACGTTAACAGGCCTTTACCTCGATTCGGACAATCCTGCAAGGCACGTGGCAATTTTTAACGACCAAACAGAGGAAGCAAGAATGCTCGCCAAGTACGGTTACGCTGTTCTCCAGGGCGCCACGTTGTTCAAAAGAAAGTGAGTAACGCAACTTCTCTTCCGCGTCTATCCAGACGAAATGATCCCTGCAAATTTTCCCTCAAGATTCCCGAACACGCCGACGGACACGCTTCTGTCTCTACGTCGGAGTCAAAGCGATCCACTCCGACGTAGCTGCCCGAACAGAGGAGTTCCAGACTGTCCAGCGGCTAGTTTGAGATACAGAACGTCCGATGGAAGCTGTAACAACCTGAAGCATCTCTGGTGGGGCTCGGCCATGTCCACGATGGAAAGGTGATTCGGACGAGACGCGAGCAATTGAGATATATATATATATATATGCAAGAGACGTTTGAGAGATCGATCTTACGAAAGGTGGATAATGATTTTTGCTTGTCAGATTCTTGCCACCAATTTACGGGGATGGAATTCAGAGTATCAGGAGATCGATAACCGGAGGGCCGCTTCCCAGCCCGAGACTGATAAGCGCGATAATTCACAAGGACAAAGATGTTCCTTTGGAGTCTGTCACTCATATGCTGATGCAGTGGGGGCAGTTTATCGACCATGACTTGACAGGTGCGAATTCTTCTCGTAGAAGTTTCAACAGCGATAAACGAATCGATCGCAAAACTTTTGTTTAAATGATTCGTTTTCTAATTTTTTAATCATGATATATTGGCCTAAGAGAGTAGAATTACAGAGATGTTCCTTTAGAGTCGCTCCCATGCTGGTGCAATTTATCGATTTACAACTCGACAGATGTGAATCGTTTTAAAAATTCAGAATCAGATCGTAAAACTTTTGTTTAAATATTTAATTTCCCAATTTTCTAATCGTTGTAAATGATATATTGCTCCGAGAGAATAGAATTTTCATTTCAATACTCTTAACCGCGATAATAATTCACAAAGATGTTCCTTTCGAGTCTGTTATTCGTGGGCGTTTTACGAACTCGAATTGTCGTGAGAAAAGATTGTAAAACGTTTCATTTTCTAATTTCTAGTGATAGTGATATATAATATACCGGTGTGAGAGATTAGAATTTTCATTTAATATTCTCTCCAGCCACCGGACAAAGCAGAGGATTTAACGGCAGCGTGCCGCAGTGTTGCCTGAAATCTGGCTTAGGCTTCCAACCGCCGGAATTTATGGTAATTATCTCTCGAGAACTCGACAATTTACCAGCTTGCCGGGGGGATTAAAACTGTGTATCCACAGCATCCAGAGTGTTTACCGATACCGGTCAGCCCGCAAGACCATTTCTTCGGCCCTCTGGGTATCAGGTGTTTGGAATTCGCTCGCAGCGGTCCGGCGCCGAAAGAAGACTGCGAGTTCGGGCCCAGAGAGCAATTGACGCAAGTGACGAGCTACCTGGATGCTTCCATGGTGTACAGCAGCCACCCGTTCGTCACGGACTCTTTAAGATTATTTCGAAACGGTGAGTGGCCAGAGATTCGTTTCCTCTCTCTCTCCTCTTTTTCGTTAAAATTCCATACTCCTACAACACATTGCGCGATAATTTTATATTTTCTCTGTCCCAGGTCTGTTGCAGTACGGAAAGATTCAGTCGCACAGGCCGGTGCTGGCCAAAATGGATCCCGACATTTGCAGACGCGGGTCGTTATCCACGAGCTGCTTCAAAGCCGGCGACGGCCGGCTTGTCGAGCAGCCCGCCCTCACTTCCCTCCACGTCGTTTTTCTCAGGCTGCACAATAGAATAGCGACGAAACTTGCCGCGTTGAACGCTCATTGGAGCGACGAGAAACTGTTTCAAGAATCCCGGAGAATCGTCGCCGCCATTGTCCAGCACATCACCTACAGAGAATTTCTGCCCATTGTCCTTGGTAAATTGAAACGTTCGAAGATCGAGTGCGAAAGTCACAACTCGCTCCGTTGCGGAAATTATATCTCGGCGTGAGATCCGTCGAAACGGAGAAAGAATCGAGAAATGTAACGATTCGTTTCAGGTCAGGACGTGATGAGGATATTCGGGCTGGAACTGCTGAGCGAAGGATATTACGAGGGCTACGATCCAAATGTGAACCCGACCGTCGCGAACGCGTTCTCCACGGCCGCTTATCGCTTCGGCCACTCCCTGGTCCAGCACAGCTTCGTCCGCTTCGACAGCGACCATCGGCCTATTTTCAACAGTCGGTATTCGAACGCGAAATCGAGCGAAGACATTTGTATCAACGTAGAAGAAATTGGACGTAACTTTTCCAGATGTCTCGATTCACGACGAGCTGGCCAATCTCGGCGATTTGGAGACAGCGGGATCCGTGGACCGCCTTCTTCTCGGCCTGATCAATCAACCCGCCCAGAGAAGGGACGAGCACATAAGCGAAGAACTGACCAATCACCTGTTCCAGACTCCCAGCTTCCCCTTCGGGATGGATCTGGCTTCCATCAACATCCAACGGGGAAGGGATCACGGGATCCCCCCCTACGTCCGCTGGAGAGAACCCTGCGCCCTGTCCCCCATAAGAGACTTCGACGACTTGGACAAAGTTATCCCGCCGTCCACCGCGAGCAAGTTCAGATCGGTCTATTCGTCGGTGGAGGATATCGATTTATTCAGCGGCGGGATCGCGGAGAAATCGGTGAAGGGTGGTTTGGTGGGACCCACGTTCGCCTGTATAATCGGCCAACAGTTTAATAACCTTCGTCGAGGCGATAGATTCTGGTACGAGAATTCCGAAAACGGTTTCACGGGTGGACAGCTTCGACAAATCAGACGCGTCACCCTGTCCCAGGTTCTCTGCATCACGATGGACGATATCGAGACCGTTCAACCGTTCGTGTTCTTGACACGAGACACCTTGAAGAATCAACCCCTGCCCTGCAACGATTCCCTCCTTCACCGATTCAACTTGGAATTTTGGGCGGAGGGTAGCGTGCAGGATCCTCCCTTTAGAAGAAGGGGGATACTGGACACTATAAAGAAGAGGATCACCTCGACCGGAGGTGCAACCCCTGCCCCGGAGAGCGTTGCCACGTCGACCACGTCGAGGAGCGTTCCTCAGCAAGGCGCGATAGCACCGCACAACAACTTAAATCCCCCGAAGGCGAGCATCCATCAGCAGAATAGGATCGTAGTGAAGAAACCGTTGCACCCGTCCGACAACCTCACCATAGTCGTGCAAAATAACGCCATCAATTCCCCCGTGTTCGTGAACGACGCCATTTACGGGTCCGACATAAGGGTGAATCCTTCCCTCAATCAACAAACCCGACAGAAGGAGACGCAACAGACGGACGTCCCCCACGGATTGCTGCATATCCCCGTCCACGTGTCCCCGCCGAAACCCATACCCACGGTCCATCCTTTGGCGAATCCTTTTCACGCGGATCGCCCTTACGTCCCCTACGCGTTCCACGACCCGAATAACCCGAACCCAACGATCCGCAGGCCGACTTACTCCGAGGACGTGGTGTTCGACAGTTTCCCCGGCACCAGCCCCAGGCCGACTTTGTACACCTACTACACCAATTTCCTGAAGCCGGCCGGCACGCGCACGCCGATTTACGCGACCTGGAACCAACAACAAGATCGAGGCTCCTCCGACCAATTGCACAACGATCGATCCGACATTTGGCAGAAATTGCACTATCGATCTTCGCCTTCGCCCGGATCTTTCACGAGCCGACCTTTCACGGAAGCGGCGAGCAGCGAAGCCAAGCATTCCGAAAATAGATACACCGCGGTGTCCTCGGATCACCGTTCGAGCGCTGCGCCTCATCGAACGGGATCCAACGATCGAGAACCGACCAGCCACGATCATCACGGGTTTGCGGCGAGCTTGAACGAGAAGGGAAGCGGCGATCCTAATTCGAGCTCCTCCGCAACGAACGACCGACTCGGTCATCCGGATTCGACCGGGGATCGTACAACTGTTCCATATTATTCGAACGATCGCTCGTCCGAGGGGACGAGTTTCTATCAGAGTCTTGCGACGCGAGATCCATCCAAGAATCACGGTGCGACGACGGAGGGGACGACGAGCGAAGCGGGGTATAAGATTGTTAAAATGGAGGATCGGGTTACGAGTGAAATTCCGAAACCATTCACCGTTCGATCGGACAACAGAGCGAGGAAGCCTGGTCAGTATTATTACGAGAGGAATGTGTTGCGTCGATATCCGGACGATACGAAGACGGTGGAGGATCGGGGGGAGAGTTACAGCGGTGGGGAGGCATCGATCGGCGATCGAATCTTTATAGGTGGTTCCGTGAGAAACGGCGAGCAGATTGTCGACGGAAATGCGAACGACGCGGATGCGATAGGAACGATGAATCAAAGGAGGAACGAATCGTTGGAAGGCGATGACGTGGACCGGGGCCTTGATGAAGAGGCCTTCTCGGACGAGATTGAAACGGCTGAGCCGAGATATAGGTAGACTTTTTATTGCCTTTGCATAATTGTCCCACTCGATTATTTACAATGGTTCACTTTCCATTCTTTTATTATCGCTGCTTGCGATACTGATAAGTTTCTTATCCTAATAGTAAGAAAAAGAAAGAAAAAATACAGCTCGAGATAACGTCCATTCATTGTAATTGCTTATGGACGTTTGGAACGATCGCGCGAGCTTTCCCCGTTCTCGCGTTAGCGATGAGGCGAGGCAATCGATTGTAATCAAATTAGATCTCGAATCCGCGCGTTGAAAATATATTATATTATTCTAGACTCGAGCCTCGAAAAAGATTTAGAACACGATTTACTATTTTCTTTCCAGTGATTGGTTGAATCCGGAAGAGGACCCGAGCCTGTCGTCGGTTTTCGAGATGCCAAAAATCCCATCGAGCGAAGCCACGGCTGCCAAGGAATTGCCTAAGCCTATGACGAGGCTGAAAAACTACGCCTTCTAAAAAAAATTCCCCTCCCGATTCCCTTGACACCATTTTTCTTTTCTTCGATCCTCTTCGTCCATTTACGCCGTGCTCTTCCGATAGATGACCAATTAGTTTAATCTACGACGTATAGATATATTTACCAACATTAGTATTTATTACTCTTAGAAAATATTCTCACCACGTGTAGCATGATAATTTGAGTATCGTGTTTCGATAAGATTATTAGCCGATAGTGTGCAAGATACACGGTTATTTATATATATATACGCGGAATAACTCACGCGACGAGCTCGTATTGCACAATGATTGCATGCGCTAAACCATTTTCTGAAAGGGTCGGATGGAATGTAGCCTAGTTTTATGCCAATTTTAAACCGTCTCACCACGCTGCCTGGAACCACTATTTCCGTACTATTTTCAGACACGCAGTCCCCCGCGTGTCGTTGCATCTCATGTGCTCCACGCGGACTGGTAATTTTAATCGCAACAATTTTAATCGCGCCTCCACTCCGATTAAGTGTTTTTCGATGTATGACGAAGCATTTCTCTTGACGAGCACAAGAGTTTAATCGAACACGTTGCTTCCTTCCGATTCAAACGCGAGAATGATACGAATGTAAGGTTGTCTATTAGTCGTTTCTTTGACACCTTTCTTTCTTTCCTTCCTTCCTTCTTTCTTTTCTCTCTCTCTTCTTCGTTGAAAAGAGATTCGTAGAGACGAGGGTAATTAAACAGGACGACAAAGTTATTCTCGCGCCCATTTAGATTATATTTATACATCGTACGATTTCTACCAAGTTAGAATTAGAATCAAAGTTGCGTCGCTTTTGCACGGAGGAAAAAAGTTTTTCAGGAAAATCGTTGGCAAATAAAGCTCGAATTACTCGAGGAAAATTCGGTCTTATCGAGACGTCCTTAAACGAAACGTTGTCTGTGCTAGCTTCAAATTCAACTTCGCTTGGAAAGTTCTTGCCTGCGAGGTACTACGTTCCGTACCTTTGTCGAATCTTACTTTTAACAGTGGCGAAATTGGAATTTCTTTTGTTGTTGGCGAAATAAAATAAAAATTGCGATCGAAATGAAACGTTGAATGCAATAAAAATTGAAAATAATTGGTTGGTGATTTTTAATCATTTTCATTTTTTCGAACGGTATAGAAATTTTAATTTTTTCCCGTGTAAAAAGGTGGTAATTTTCCACGAGGATATTTTCGTTTGGATTTCACGGCGGAAAGCAGATGACTATTCGGTCCAAGTGGTCGCCAGGCAGTGGTTTTCGGGTCAGCGGAGAACACAGAGGCAACAGAGTCGATCGAAATGCAGTTTTCGATGTCACGACCTGAATCCGATGTTTTTGTGGTTTGCTACGTGTTAACCAAACTCGATGATGAGAAACGATGGAAACTACTCGATTTGAGTAAACCTGTTCGTTCGAGCGATTCGTCTCGATCCCGTTTATTGCAACACCATAAACGACAAAGCATTTACAATTTACGACAATAAAAATTATGCCGTGAAATGAAAAAGAAGAAGAAAAAAAATTCGCGAAATTTCAAGGTGATGATTGTTTGCTTGGGAAAAAATTGAATTTATTGAATTTTCCAATTCCAATTTTCTTCTTGATTAGAAAGAACGATACTTTTTTCTGGTGGTATGTCTTTTTTTTTTCTTTTCTTTTCTTTTTCAAGAAACTAGCTTCGGTTAAACTAGTCCACAAAAGTGGATCTCTTCGTGAAAGCTTGGTCGAACTTGTATAGAATACGAATAAAAAGAGCCAATTGTAACCGCATTCCAACTTTTGATTCTTCGGTTTATGGGAAATTTTTTTCTTTTTCTTCTAAATAAATATGAAACATTTCATTCCGATCCTGATGATACCGATTATTTTTAAACTTAAAATTTACAAAACTACTGAATCATAATCAATCGATTGGATTAAATCTAACGAAGAAATTTGGAAATCATGTTTAAGATTGTTATCAGAAACTTAGAATTAAGTGTCTTTAATTACGTTTTGTGGAATCATAATCAAACATTTGACGATCGATCAAAATTTGTCGATGAATCTATATCTGTACAACATAACAAATCTTTGTTATCTTTTAAATTGATTTGATTATTGACGATAATTAAATTATCTGAAGAAGTATGAATTGATTAACAATACTCATTGGAATATACGAAACTGATAAATTCTTTTTAGTTATCAGGATGTGGAAAAATTAATTAATTAATAAATATTTTATATCAATATTTTTTTAAGATCGTTATGAGGATAAAAATAAAAAAATTTAAGTAAAGATAATTTATGAATTAATAATAATATATATATAAATAAATTTTCGAAATTTAAATTAAAAAAATACGAGTGATGATAATAAATAGGATGTTTTGGACGAGCAATAACGCAAGAATCTTGTAAATATACATCTTGAACTGTTGCACCAAGTCAATTAAATGACGTAAGAAACGCAATGTATCTTTCGTCACGATTCCCACGTTAATTTTATCTTTGCTTCTCCTTTTGTCCGCAATTACTGTACAAAAACAATCATCGTATCATATCCGCGACACGACGATTAATTAAAACACAATTTTTCGCGCTAAAAGAACAAGGACACGCGTTTCAAATTTGCGGGAAAAATTGAATGCTCTGATTGGTTCTTTCTCCAGATCTGACCAATGTCGACCAATCCTGTAAGAGCGCGAAAATCGATGTTATAACTATTAAATATAAGCCATTTCGACATTTAAATACACTTAAACAAATATCTATGAATTATATTTATCCTTATATCGATAAAAAAATCCAAGAATTATGTCACTATTTTGCAGAACATTACTCGTTCATTTCTACGATAATTGATAGGAACGAGTGGACTAGAAATGGAAAAGATTAAACTATAATTTTAAAAAAAAAAAACATACCGTAAAAATTCCGTGTAAGATATTTATTGCAAATCATTATTGCATAAACGACGAATAAATTGTTTCGAATAAAATTTAATTTAATTTAATTTAATTTAAAGCAAGAAGAATATTGGTTAAGAAAGGTCGTTGAACGATAGGAACGAATGGACCAGAACTACGAAGCAATGGCTAAGCACACGGCAACGGTGGCGGAGTGGGGATGGTTCGGTTCCGCGTGCCTCCGAAACGAACCGAGGCATCAGTCCGTAGCGACGCGTCCCGGGCGTCAGTCGCTGCCATGATTTTCGTTTTGTTCTGTGGTTTTCGGCCGAATGCCGTGGTGCATTATGGATTCGCGGTCCTCGGTCTGCTCTCTGTTCTACTGGTGTCGTGTCCAGTTAACTGCCAGGAAACACTGACCAATCGGATGCGTGTAATCAGCGAGGATCTGGACCGGCAGCTGAACGGAATCATGGCATCGCAAGGTCTCAACTACACAACGATTAACACGACCGGGCTGCCCTACAACGCCACCACGAAGTTCAACCCCAAGGGCATGGGCCAGCTGTACAACGTGACCAACACGTTCATCGACTGGGTACAGACGAAACAAGCGTATCCTGAGGGTAAGTGACAAAGATTATCAGAGATTTTTCTTTTAACACGTTGATAGGTAGGGTTAGGGACAACTTTTCCACGGCTTTGGTTACGCCCTGTACCGCGCGCTCGAAAATGGCCGGCTGCTTGTTAGTAAACAGATCGCTGTCAAAAAAAATAAAAGAATTATACGTGATGAAATTAGATTCATTCGGGAGCTCATTTGCAATTCGAAATAGTAATAGGATACGAACTATATATACATTACAATAGAGATATCATAAACATTTTTTTTTCTTGACTCGTGTCCCATAGACGGTCTATGAAATATAGATATATATGCGTACAGTCATCGAAACGTAATTTCTTTTGGAAACGCGAATGTATACACGAGTATTTACATATTTCTTATACGTATTTCCAACGAAGTTTTTTTTTTTTCGTCAAGTTTACGTTATTCCTATAAGAGATTACGAGATTTTACAAGGAGAAACACATCTTGATATATTCTATTATCGAGAATATTATTCATTCAAACTATTCAAATGTAGTAATGTTTATCACAGAAAATTTTATGATTCTTTTATACGTGTTCGACCGATGAAAAGCTAGTTCGCCAAAAAGTGAAAGGAAAACGATCAAATTTTTCATGGTCAAATGTAGATACCTCTTATTACGTATTACTCCAATTTATCGAAATATTTTCATCTATTAGATTTAAATCATTATTGAAATTCGCGATATTCTTCGATTCTTTTGTAAAATGGAATAATGGTCGTATTTTTTTGTATAATTCTTTGTTTTAATACAAATTGTTTTCTTATAAATGAAACGTTCTTTTATTATCATCACTAATAAATTATTATCACTAATAATTTTCCAAATCGTTTTATCAAATTTATTTATCAAAATTATTCTATTTTGCAATATGTCACAACGCAATGAAACGAATATCTAAATACTTTATCTTTTCAACAATATTTCCCGACAATCGGTATAGTCATCGTTCTTTTATTTAGTAGATTAGATTTTCTTTTAAAAATAGATGATTTACCTTTTCTAATACATTATCCCTTTATCCTTTTTTCCCTGAATTTCTGTCGTCGGGATATCAATCGTTGTCGATTTCCGTCGACTGGTCGCTGGAATTGGAAAAACCCATTTTTTTTCACGATTCAACGAGAGTATAGAGCGTCGTCACTTAAAAATTGCCAGGCGAAACAGCGAGAATCAGCGTTGTGACAAAAAAAGAGAGAGAGAGAGAGAGAAGAAAGTCGATAACTTGCTGAACTATTCGGATCAACGACCCTTTCGTCGCGTTTAACGTAGTAGGAACAGGGCCCGCGCATCTATATCAATTCTAGCAGGAAGTTGATAGCGAGGTTGTTCATCATCGTCCAACAAACCTGACATCTTCGTCTACTAGCTCCTCTTCCGCTCGCCTCTTTGCTCACGTTTCTCTCTTTCCTTTAACCGACACCGCTCTTCGTACGATTCGGAAGAGCATTGACAATGAAAGGAGCTGTCGATGATCTGTTTATTCGCGGTAGACGCCAGCGGTTCTCAATCCACGCTCCACTTGGCCCAGTGCAGCCAAGAACGTGTATCGATTGACACGTATACGTATATATCGCGTCTATAGAGGAAAGCGAGGGTTTTTCCGCGGAAATTTTAATTTCGAAAAATAATTGTTTACGTGCGTGGATGAAATTTTTTTTTTTAGAAAGTTTTAAAAAAAAATTCTTAAAACTCTTACTACAACGAGTAGTTCTTCGTTTTCCCATTTTGTTGGAATCTAATTTATTTATGTTGGGGTAAAACTCGAGATTTTTCCAACGTTTCGAAATGTTAGGATAGAATGTTTCAACCGACCGATGACAGAATACCGCACGAGTTCTTAAAACAATGCAATGTGCGACTTTAAAACATCAGTCAGTGCCGCTAGTCGATGGTTCAATTAAACGTTACATGTTAGCTCCAAGTATATATACTTGAGCAAACATTTAGTTAATCTTAACGAGTGTCCTTACCACGGGTCAGATCATGAGGCATGGGGTTAAAAGTTTTGTTCTTTCGCCTCTCGTGAATCATCGATGATTCATTTGCTACATTATAATATAGTAATTTTTTAAAATACTTGGAAATACTTTTCGCGGGAGATAGGATGATAGAACGTGAGAAAAAAATCCGAAACGCGCGAAAACTCCGAAGAAATCTGTTTTATTTTCGACGATCATTTATAGAACGAACGATAATGCGAAAGAAATATATATATATATTTCAAATTAAAGAGATTCTTACGCTCTCGAATCATGAGACTCGCACTTATACGGAGGCACGTATTCGATCATTGTTTTCGCTCTTTATAGATAGATTAAAATTTCAAATCAGGATATTACGTAGCTCAATTAATTCGTTTCGAAACACGTTCTCTTTCAAACGATCTAATTATCGAACCGTCCAATTAGCTTCGCAAAATAATGAATATTAATAATAACGATACGAATTTCATTACGAAAATTCGTGTCGAATTCGGTAAAACGGAATGCGCGTGAAAACGAATCACGTGAAGATACAATTGATCGAATCGTGTAACCGTTTTAAGAACTAGAACTATCTTTTATTTATTCATTTCGTTCGTTCCGCTTGAATCGAATCGAAAAACGAGCGTCCTAAAATTAAATTAAAAAGGGAAGTATTCGTCCAAGATAATTATCAAACTTGTATTTTACGCGACATTTTGAGGAAAGATAAGGATAGATCGATCGTAAATCTTTCAGTTCGCGTGCAGAGAGATTGGAAACATGCGAATCACGGCCGAGATGTTGCACATTCGAAAGATGGAGAAATAAACCGATTTTCCGCTTCGTAGTCCGTGACAAGTATTTCTCGCGATCCCATTTTACCGCGAATTATCATCCGTTAATCCCGGATTATTATCGACAAGGGCGGACCACACGAAACCTTCTTACATACGTTTCGGTAGGGACAAACGGATCAGATGTTTTATTGCCCACTCCGCTTCTATTACTTCCGTGCCACGAACAATTGCGTCTTATTAGCAGTTATTGTTTTATGAGGCGAGCAAAGTGTCGTTTCGCCTCGCTTCTTTTTCTTTCGCGCCTTCTATCCGTTACTTCGAATCTTTCTTTACGCTTTACGAAGGTGTTTATATCTCTGCGTTGTGACGACCGATTACGACGATCGGGAACGATCTCGAGATGTTTTATGCGCCTTCCCTCCTTTCTTGTGTACCTAATAATAACCGATAATGTCATTCGAATCCCTCCTCTGCGCGATATCAAATTACGTCTCGCCGATTTTTAAATCGGCTTATCTATAGTTTTTCCCTTCCGTTGCGCGAGATTCGTGTCAAGTTTACAAGGTTTATCTTATATTATCGAAATCTCTGCGTCACGTTCCGATCCCCCCCTCCATTGAATTCACGAATCATTGCCTGTCTTTCTCTCGTTGTTAGAAATTGAACCGTCTAGTATTTTAGAAAATAGAGAATTCTTGGCTCGTTCTTAATTCAATTATTACGCGAAGCTCGTTAAATCGTGGAGAAAGATCGGTCGACTTTTAATAAACCCTTCGACCCAATCTTTCGACTCGATTTTATTAGGCTTTTCTTTTTTTCTCTCCCCCTCGACGAGGAATCGTTACGTGCTTTCGTTACTCGAACGATCGTTCTGAATGGTCACACGCGTCGAAAAATGTGCAACGCGAGTTTGGAAGAGGAAGGTTAACGAGGAGGAGGGAAGAGGAACGTATTCCTTCGATTAATGCGCATCTCTCCATGTTCGAAAGATCGAACGAATCGGCGGTGATCAGGAATTGGGATACCTCGTTTGAGCCAATGAATGGTTACGTTTTGAATGGCTATAATTTGGAAATAGAAATTGCTCGATAAATAATTGGTTAAGAAATTTTGAAGGGAATGTAAGACGGTAAAGATGAATCGATTTTGTATTTTTTTTCTTTGATATATTTATGTGGAGTGGAATTTCAGGGTGGATCAACTATTCGTGGTCGGTTCTTTTACGTTGGATCGGTACCAGGTCTATTACCGTAGAGTTTCTTTCAAAGATATCTTTATAGAATTACGATTCTATAAAAATTTTGCCAAGCGATACTACTTTATTGGAAATTCCAGTTGGAAATTCTAGCGAGTACTCTAAAGGGTTTGGTAAAACCAATATTCCGAGGAACGAGGAATTCCAATAATAAAAAAAAAAAAAATAGGTACATAGGTGTCAAAGAAAAAATTTCAAAAATTAAAATAGCGACGAAGAAAGGATTACAAAAAAGAAAGAAAGAAAGGAAAATATTAGGAAAAAAATTATGGAAGGAATAAAATTCCAGCGAGAATATTAAAATATTAGCGTAGAATTTTATTAAAACAACAAAATTATAAATAAATGAAATTTTTCCTCTTTGAAATTTGGCGAAATTGCTCGTGTCTCGACGACTACTTTACTTTAGATTTTTATTTATGATCGAAGAAATAGAAATTTAGATAATAATTTTCCAAATCACGTTTCTAAATAATGTTTGCAAACGCGCAGAGAAGCTTGAATAAAATATCGTAATTTTCCATCGTTGTCGTCTCGACGCGAACAACTTTGTCACGGGGCAAAAATTCGTTAATATAATAAATCTTGAATTACGATACACTTAATTATAATCCATAAACCATATATTGTTTGATCGTTATGGTATCTCAATTGTTATCGTTTCTCCGAATGACGTTTGCACCGAAATATGCACAAACTTGTTACGCGCCAACGTGCACCGCGAGGAAGAAAGAGAGGCGGGCGAAAGACAATAAGATACCACGGACGGAAGGTTGCAGCAGAGAGGCAGTTTAAGTTTACACACGGCCGACAATTGGCAGTGGTTGTCTCGACAGACACTTGCTCGTCATCGATCGGGTCTCGTAGTTTCGATAAAATTCGAAAAAAGATTTGATATACGATTTAAAAATGCCATCTCGCTCATCGAGAGATAAGGTAAATAGGTTCTTCTTCCGTTTTAATTAAGAAAAAAATCTAAATGCGTGGATACTCGCATGACTACAATTGATAAGCTACTACTATGTGTACGTATAGATTTTGTGAAAATAGTTTGCTTATCTTGGTTGATTCTCTGACGTTAATCTGGTGTGAATCATTCGAGGAAATCGTTTTTTGAAAAAGTGAATGTAAGCCTTTTCAACGTGATTGATTTTTTTTTCTCCCCTCCCCTTTTTGTTTTATTGCCAGCGATACGAATCTCTCCTTTCGAAAATGAATACAAGATTACAATAAAAGATGGACTTTAAGAATACGTCGTAAAACTGTACTGAATATATCTTATCGTTTGGTCGCATATTCCGTGGATTAATAAATAACAAAGATAAAGAAAAACGAATACAAACAATGCACTTTTCCTTCGATAGATAATCGAGCGAAATTGTGATAATTATGCCGAAACATTTTGAAAAGACGTACATTTTGTTATCTTGGCGATAAAGAAAATCCCTTGAAATGGAGAATGCGCGGAAAAAGAAAGAATGCATTTCTTCTGAAACAAAATCCATCGAGTTGACAAACGTAGGAAATGCAATATCTTAATCGCAGTTGTACTCGATTCGTAATAAATAATCGAAGGCGAGTTGTTGGAAGATGATGGGACGATCGATTCGTTGAGAACTATCGAGTGGATAGACGAAATAATAGAAAAGTAAAAGTCCTTTCGCCGTGGAATACAGATTTTGCTTGTTGTTCTTCGCGGAAATACCGATCGATCTAAGTTCCAATTGAATATTTAATTAGAAGACAATGGAAACGCGCGGTTGGCACATCGACCTCTTTTTACATCTGCAGAAACGGTTAAGATAACATCGTAATCTAAACTTCTATCGAGAACGAACTTATTGTCGGACGGAGAGATAATTATTTCTCGATTCTACATATATATATATTTTTTTTTGTTTAAGAAGAGTATATTTATAAATATTCAAGGAGAGAGATAGAATATTGAAAGATACGGTATGAAATCTCTGAAGAGAAATGATGAAGGGTAAATATACGCATATTTTTGCAAGTTAAAAAATACCAAGAGTTGAACAATTTTACGCACCGAGAATCAAATACATAGATTATACGCTGTGATTATCCTATTATCTCAACTTAGGTTACGAATTATTTCACAATATCGTAGAATTTACTAGATATCTAAAAAAGACTCGACTTCAATCGACCCATTCATAATAATTCCATCGACGATGGAAAATTAAAGATTGGTTAGATAAGACGTTTGCACCCTTTGCTCGATATTTTTAACGATTAAAACGATCCGTGGAATCGACGAATGGACCGACACATTGGGGAATGTGTTCCCTGATGAGAGGTTGACGGAGAGGGTGGCAAATTGCAGTTTACGCGGTAGGGAAAAACGCAGGAGGGAAACTGCATCAACATTCCGTGTCTCGAGAGAAGTTGGGAGACACGAGCTATGGAAATTAAATTGAAGGTGGATCCATGTCGGGAAAGTTTGATTTATTATTCCGTGTACGGGTTTCGAACAATTTTTTCTCTCTTTCTCTCTCCTGTTTGGTTTCGTTTGGTCCTCTCTTCCATCCTCCTGTCCTCGTCTCTAATGGAAATTCTCAAGCTTCCTTTTTTTCCTTAATTTCTTTCTCCTCCACCCAGGGATTTTAATATCATCGAATTGAAATCTCTTTTTTTTTTCCTTTTTCTTTTCATTTCGTGTATTTATCGCGAGGCAAAAAAATTTCGTGGAAGGTAGTCAATATTACACGTGGCATTGACGAACGAGATTGAATGGAAACTGGCGCTATCGGATGAAAATCGGATTTTGATTGTAACAAAATCGTTTCGTCTCGTTATATTTTTCGCGTATTCACGTGCCTTCTTTGTTATCTTTTTTGCATTCCATCGGAATGCACCTCCCCCTTTTAGTTTCCATTCGCTGGCAACGAATTTACCCGAAATAGAAATTGTTGTGTCCAGCTTAAAAAAAAAAAAAAAAGAGAGAAAAATTGATTCTGGCCATCAGAGTAGCGGCTGTACATCGATCTCGATTCGAGATATTCGAATGTGGCAACGCGTTGTAGTAGCTAATCGATATCCAAAAAGGACACGGGATATTTTACACCGAGTGTTACACTGGGTCGTTAAACAAAATTCAATCTTCCTTCCTCGACTTGACGTAATTCGCGGTAATTAGCGACGTTTCGGACGTTAAAACGTTTCACGAGACGGGTTTTATTCTCGCTGGAGGATGATGGAAGGATAACGAACGAATAATAATTCCGGACGATGAAGCAGTCGCTGGAAAAAAGAGAGGGATTTTTTTCCCCTTTGTACCGGTCGAAATTTTAACATTTTTTTCGTCATCCGTTCGGAAACAGCTTGTCGAAAGAATTTCTGACACGATTCAACGTCTCTCTTCTCCACGACTGAAAAACGTTGCCGATCGACGAGAGATTGTTGTTAAAAAGCCGACCACGATCTCGAGTCGATTCACGCGAATATTCACGCGATAATTTGATAGTGGTGGATGGATAATTCAACATGAGCGATACTGGAAATTTTATTTGAATAAGAAGATTTTTTGAAAATTCCTTTTAACTCTGAAAGTCGATAAAATGATATTCGATGCGATTGGGAAGGAAATTGGATCTCCCGAAAAGAAGTCTAGCGTTTTTGATGAAGAGAGAAAATCATTGCCAGTTAATATGTGCACAGTATGCGCGCACAGTTTCGACGAACACAGTTTTTCTTGCTCCTGCTCTCCCGCTAAAAATCACCCAGCCAGAACTTATTTATTTATATACTCGCGCGAACGAAACAAAGCTCGTTTGTTACCGCGAAAGAAACGCGACTGCGTGAAAAAAGAAGAAAAAAGAAACGAAAAAAATGGTCGGTTTTAGCGAGGAAAATATCCACGGAGTGGGGAGCCAAGGGAAAGAATTATCTTTGTCCAGTCTTTTTTCCCTGGAACACACCGTGAACAATTCGTTTCGTATAATAAACACTGTGGAAAAAATCGCGTTTCGTAACATAATTTACGCGTTCACCTGTCTATCTGTTGGTTTATTTTCACCGAGTTTCACGGTCGAGGCTTTTCACTTTTCTTTTTTTCTCTTTTTTTTTCTATTTCGTTTCGACTGTTTCCTCTCAAAATTCTTTTTCCACGTTTTTTCTTCGCAATCCCAGATTCGGGAACGGGTGCGTGGAGCGAGAGGTGAGTAAGACTCGTTCGATCGATAGGATTGCACGACAATTTGCCGTGGAAGGAAAGTTCGTTTGTGCGCTTTGCGCGGCGTCGAATTCAATTCCACGGTCGTCTGGCTCATTAACGTCCCTCTTTGTCGACACGAATCTCGCTTCGTTACTTTTGCTCCGGCTCCTTCGCCCCCCCGCCGCCAAGGGTCACCACCGATGAAATTGTCGTTGTCCCATGAAAACGACTCTCTCTGTAGTCACGATCAACCGTTCGAACGAACTGTTCTCTCCAAGTTTCTGATCTCGATTTCGATTAATAATAGATAGAACAGTCGGTTATCGGCGTTGCGTATTCTTGAGCAAAGATAAACCGTTATTTTCATTGCGATATAACAATTTTTTAAATCCGTTAATGAGAAAAATAAATCTAAAAATAAGTCTAGGATAAGAAAAAAGATAGCGAGAGATAATGGGTTTTTCGATCGATTCATTATTGCATCTTTCTTTTTCTAATTGATCCTTCGATCCGACTTGCACAAATAACTCATTTAATCAACACGCCGCATCGTGTGAAGATCACTGATGAGATAATGAAACGAAAAAAAAAAAAAGATGAATAGCTGCCGCGTTTTCAACGTCCCATTGTACGAAAGCTCGTGAAAAAGTCAGCGTTACTCTTCTCGTTAGACTCTGGAACCTAGTTGAAGCCAGGAAAATGCATCTGTGCGCGCGAGAGAGAGATGATTGGCGAGAATTCTCGAAAAATTCTATTTTACTCGATTAAAATTTGCGGAGGAAAAATGATAGAAGAAATCGTTTCGAAATCGAGTGGATCTCAAGTTGTAGATCGGTTACGATTTATTCCGATCACGGATCGCGGAAGTTTCTTTTGTTTCTCGATAGAGATCTTTTGCTCCGTGATCATGAGAGCCAGGATCGGAATATAAGATCCTTTTCGAGAAATTGCGATCGTGGAAACGTGTTTAGATTTCAGCAAACCCGGAGAAACGTATAGCGCGCTCGGGTCGAAGACGACGGGGCTAGAGAAAGTTGGTGGATTTAAACGCGCATAAATCGATCCATGACCAATTCGAAGTGAAAATTCCTGTTTGACCGGAACAGCAGGTGGGCATTTTTTTTTTTTTTAAGGAATAAACGATCGAAATTAAGGCTTCGATGCTTTTCCAGGTAAATGGAATATATATTTTTCGAAAGGGAAAAAAAAAAGAATGAGCGTTTTTCCAAGCATTGCGTCAGGTCGTGGTACTCGTAGTTTATTGAAAACATCATCGATCCGTTCTATTTTCGTTTACCGCACCCCCTATCGGTCTCGCGTATCAAGTGCACCAGTGTACACGCTATAAAGAATAAACGAACGCGATACTTGGCGATGAAAACATGTGAATTTTGCGTATAACAGCCCGATCTGTTACCATTACCCAAATGGGTATGAAATAAAATATCGTAGACGCGACTTGTCACGCATCTTAGTCGAGAAATGTAAATTGTCTCGAACCTTTTTCTTCTTCTTCCTCCTCCTCCTCCTTTTCTTTTTTCCACGAGGAGAAAAGATTTCACGATGAAGTTGAAACACGATTCTTGCCATTTCGAGATGGAAGAGAACGGAGGGAATTTTGCCGTTGGAGACCATCTTCCCCTCCTCCGATGGTAACTCGAGCACAACATGTGTGTTGCAGGTGCACACCAACGCGTTCCAACGTGTCTGAAGGATGCACTCGAGTGCAGTCCGCGACCTCGCTCGCTTCGGATATTCCAGATTCGACGTGTCCCTCGATCGCCGATTAACGTATCGAAAATATTCGCGTCGGTTATTACCCCGCGAATTTTTCCCCGAAGAGATGGAATATCTGATCGAGGAGGAGTTCCTCGGGGGGGAAATTCCCGGGGAACGCCATTTCTTGGCTTATTGAATCTTAGAGGATCTTTTCTCCAATTTTCCGAGGATACTGTTTCGCCGGGCGAAACTGCGCGCGATGCGAACGAGGTAACCGATAGAATTCTCTTCTCTACGTTTCTCGAATTGTCGTTGTTCCAAGCAAAATCATTGGGAACGTGGAATTTTAATTGAAATCGATAAAAAAATTTCTGACCCGCCTAGATGGAAAATCTACGCGGAATATTTATCAAAATATTCCATTTGCAGGGATTCCATTGGAATTGCAAAGCGTGTCGGAGAAATTTCGTTGCGTTCCGCGAGCAATTGAAAAATTTTTCCAAAAGTCGAAAAAAACAAGCTCGGCGCGGAAGCAACGAAAGATACCCAACGCTTCCAATATTAGCAAATTGGCGGTACTCGTGGAAATATGTTTCGGGAAAAATGAATGGTACGTAACTCCCTTCCGTATTGTCTACCCGTGGCAAACACTCCGTCCAAAGTTTGCCCGCTTTATTATCGAATTTCACGCGGTTGTACGCGCGCGTACGCTCGCATGCACGAGCGTGAGTCACGCGTGGAGGGAAAGAACGCTCGGTCGTACCGAGGGCGAACGTACTCTCTCGAATTGTTACTTTCTGCCCTCGTGAGCGCGCGCCTGCGTCTCGATACGCGCCCACACGCACACACGCAGATCCGTCCGTCTCGACACGCGCTTGCTCCTCTCGCGTTCGTTCGTTTTAAATAAGCAGCGTGCAAAGTCTCGTCCTTCCTCTCCCCGACAGCTGCGCCCTCGAACCGCTCTCCAACGGTTTAGTCGCTCCGGCTAAACTCTTTATTAAGACCATTGTCTTCATTGCCGCTATTTTTCCTCGCCCACTCCATTTGTTTTTTTTCTTTTCTTCGCTCGCTACGCGTTTATTTGTACGTATTTAATCGACCGCGGTTTTAACAAGGCAGCTTCGTTTATGCCTTCCACTCGATATCGATTATAATCCGTGCACCGTATCGTGATGACGATCGATGACGAGGAAGATTCGCTTCGTGTTTCGTGCGTGGTTGCGTCTTGTACGTGCTTTTCCTTGCGCGTTCGTAGTCGTCTGTGTATTCATCCATGTGTGAGAGGATTCGAGTTGCGATCGCGCGTATATCCGTCACTTTCTTGTTCGTCTTGTTTGATCAAGATGTTTTCACAAATGTCTTCTTAAGACAACTTGTTTAAATAATTGGTTAGCGTGTATTTTTTTTTTTTTTTTTGCAATCGTTAAAAGCTTTCTTCGCCTTTCTACTTTTGTATTAGATGAATATGCGTGTAAAGATAGATTAATTTTATCGTGTAATTAATTCAATCGCATAATTTTGATCGTTTACGTATACACTTGATACTTTCGAGCAATATTCTTCTTCGCAAAAACTTTCGTTTCGATATTGTTAACGAATTATTAATAAACGCGTAGCGAACGGATCGCTAGTTGATTTTCGATTCGTATTTTGTTCCACATTTTTTAAAAATGGGCAAAATTTAATTACTCGAAGAATACGAATAAGTCACTTGGATAAGTTGTATCGATAATTTACGATTACTCGAAATAACAGTAGTACCAAACGGGGCCGGGATCGATACGAAAAGCGGATCAATTTATAATAACTGCGATTAAATGCTATTCGAGCGTTTAAATAAGTAACCGCTTAAAGCGAGTTTACTCGAAATTTTTAATCAATCGATTCTCCGTCACTGCCACAACTCGATATTCAACTTTTCCATTGGATTCTCCTGCTCGTTCACACAATTTCCCATTGACTCATTCGACCGCGTCTCATCTACGAATCCGCACTCTAATTCCGTTTCACACCCACGAGAACTCTCTAAATCTTCCCCACTCGCTCGCTCCTTATCTCCCCCCGTTTCCAGCCTCCTCTCCTCCGCTTATTCGCGATTTTTCGTCCCACAATCGTGCCCCGCGTGATTCCATCCTCCTTCTCCTCCTGCTCGAGGCCATTGTTTTTATCGTGTCGTTTCCTCCCTCCCCCTTTCTTTCCCACCCCTATCTCCAGACACCCAACGCGTCTTCTTCTCCCTCGCGTTTTTCTTCTCTCCACCCCCTCTCCTCCCCCGTTTCTTCCACTCCGTCTGCCGCCTCGCTTTTTTTTTCGCATGGAAAATAGAAATTTCGGGTGAATGCGCGAGAGGGAGCCGACATCCGGTTGCAGGGGATGTCCCCGTTGGCCCACCCGTTTTTATGCCCCGCCATAAATACGCCGCATCGCTCGAAACGACGTAGTTCGCGTCGCGAACGATAGACCCTGGAGGAATTGCGAACACGGCGTGGCTTTCGATCAAACTTTGCTTCCAAATTTCTCTCTCTCTCTCTCGATCGTAAATCACGCGTAATTCCAATTGTGCTCCTCGTTGCGGATCCATCTTGGATCCGAGCGCAATACATTAATTTATTGCGAATATTGAACGTATAAATTAATTCGTGACAATTTTTTGAATAATTGAGTAGTAGCTCTCGTGCAATTAATATTTACAAAAAGAATGGTTGGATAAATATTGGACGAGTTTAATTAATTCAATTTTGCTTGCATTTAGAAAAATTGTTTTAGTCGGGAGTTAAACGTATCAACGAGAGAGATCTTTAAAAGAATAACGGGAGCGCAACAAAGAACGCAATTTGACGCTTTAAGAATTAATAGGTGGGATTAGTACTTTAAAAGAGTAGTTTCTGACACGACTCTACCGTTAAAACGACCACTCCCCCGATCTCTCCACCTTTCCTTCATTCTGAAGCTAGTTCTGCTCCGTGGAGAGAGAAAGAGAGAAAAGAAAAGGTCTGGAGGATGATCCCTTTGAAACGAAGAAGAGGCTGCCGATTATTCCTGCATGCACGGATGTGAAGCCGGGGCAAATAGAGGAAAGGGAGGCGAGCGTGAAAGCGTGCACGTCGAGCTTTTCTTTCAGTCCAGGGTTCAAGTTTGTTTGAAGAACCTTGGATTTCTGGATGGCGCGCGAGCCCTGCTTTTCATCCCCCCTTTCCCTCTCTCTCTCTCCCTCTCTCTCTCTCTTGAACGAGTTAAAAAAAAGAGGGAAAACGTGGACGACATCGTGGACGCTCCTCTTTCGTCGAATCGTTCAAACGTCGGAAAAACGTAAAAAAGAGAACGCGATCGAAGGTCGACTGGACGAAGAAAGAAGAATTAAAATTTCCATGAAAGATACCTGGTTCGTTTCTCACGATTATGAGACGGCAAAAGTTAATAATTCCAGGCTCGAGTCTTACGGATGGGGAATTCATCAGCGCGAAGGAAATATCTCGAAAAGGTTTAGCCGCATTCGGGCTCATCCATTTCGCCCTTTCTTCAGCGCGCAATGCTCGATGGAGCGGAAGACATTCCCTTTTCAAAGCGGAAAAGCTAAGGATTACTCGAGAACGCATGCACGAATACCGGAACCGACCGGTAAATCGGGAAGAAAAAGATTTACGCCGACACGTGTGTACACTTTCTCCCTTGTTGACTCCCTCTTTTATTCGAAATCTAACGAAGATTTAATATTCGGTGCTTGAAAACGATTCGCGTCCCGTTTTCTCTGTGTCGTGTCGTGTCGCGGGGAATTTAACTATCTCGAGAATTTTGAAACGAAATCGATGCATAATATCGGTTGATGGCATTGATTAATCGGATAATTTTATTCTCGTCGATATGGTTTTGCATACGAAATTTCCTAGTTTTGTCGTTTTTGTATTCGTTATATGTCTAAATAAGTAGGAAAGACTTTATAAGTAAAAATATTCGAAAGGAATAGTTAATTAATGATTACAGATAGCGAACTCATAAAACTACGAATAAATACTTGATCTTTTCTTTTTTTTTTGGTTTATAATAATTTTTAGAAGCGTCAATATCTAATATTTTTCGCTTAGACTCATAGAATTTGTAATTAGAAATTATATTATATCGTTTCTCAAACGAAAAATTTTGGAAATTGAAATTGGAATGTTTAATGGACCGAGGAAGATACAAAGGGCGATAACAGAGATAATGTTATCGTTTTCCCAGAACATGGTAAACTATCTAATTGAGGCTTTCTATTCAATTTCACAGGGATTCGGTCGCTAAAATCACCTCTATCCAAGCATAAAATTGTGTTTCGTTATCTGAATGGAATCCTCGATGATTTCGTTTGCTCGAACAACCATGCTTATCTTTATGCAAGGACGCGCTAAGCCCCCATCACCCTCCACAGACGAGGGGTACGTATTAATTTCCTGCCATTGTGCGTCATGAAGAGCATGGAAAGGATAGGCGAGACGTGAATGCGAAACGCCCAACGTCGCGAACGAGCGAATCCTTCCACGAAGGATTGAAAATCCTTGAAGTAGACGCCCAAGTAGATTCCGTTTATGATCGATCTCTTATTAACTCGAAGATATTTGCTTAAAAATTTCCTCGAAACATTGACAAATCTCTGTTCGACAAAGATTCTGTCAAACTTTTCGACGAAACGAAACTTAACCGACGCCTCCTTAAATTGGTAAGAAACAAAGGCTGGAAAATGGAATTCGTTACGCCTCGTTAGGTGAATCGTCAGAAACTTCTTAACGAGCCTCCAACATTCATAGCCGCTTATTTCACTCTCACGTCGATGGCTTCGACGTTATCGGTAAAAACTTCTTCTTCGGTCCGAAGAAACCCCCGTATCCGTATCGGAGGGTCTAATGGCGATGCTTTAACGAAGAGACGCTCTAACTTGGACGAAATATTCCCGTCGAATTATAAAATAATATTTATTTCGAGCAAGAAAATTTGCTCTTTTTATTCAACGTTGTCGAGCTCGTTTGATTCGATTAGATCGTTATAAATATTTCGATCTCTCGAACCGATTGGTCGCGAGAAACGTGCCGTTCTCACGAGGCCTCGATTATGGCTCGTTGTCCATCGGCGATCAGATCTCCGTCGATCGTTGAATTCATTGGAGAATTGGTATACGAGTTCGCTCGTGTGGCGACTAGTCTCCGACGACCGTGAAAACGCGAGCGACACACAGAGGCGACTCGCTTACAGTTGGTCGACAGACGAGTGCGTCGAATCAAGCGCATTAAAGTCGCACCACGGACGACTTTCTCGACGCGAGCCATAGCCTTGTTCGGCCATTTGTAAATACACTCGTAGAACAATAACGAGCGTCGATGCTCATTCAAAAGCTCGTCCAACAGTTTATCTTCGTATTTCCCAATTTCTAAGAATAATTCTCCAAGATCTTGGAACAAATTTACGAACGTTCCTTTCCTTTTTCCTTGAGCTGTCAAGCGTCCAACATTTTCCTTTCTTCCTTTTTCGCCGATTTGTCGACATATTGAAGCCTCGGTAAAAGGAAAAAGAAAAACGAGACGCGACACCCGGATTATAACTGCTGCGTATTTCCCAATTTCTAAGAATTGTCGAGGATCTCCGAACAAATTTACCAACGTTCCTTTCCTTTTTGCAACGAGCTATCAAGCGTCCAATATTTTCTTTTATAGTACAACTTTCGTGATTTTTGGCCGATTCGTCGACATGTTGAAACCTCGGTAAAAGGAGAAAGAGAAACGCGACACCCGGATTATGATTCTTGCGTATTTTCCAATTTCTAAGAGTTGTTGAAAATTTTCAATCGTCCAATATTTTTTTTCCTTCCTTTTTTCTCGAAACTAATTAATTAACTTTATAATTTCGTTAGACCACAACTTTCGATCTCGTGATTTTTGACCGATCGAGTTATTTTCGATCGATATTTTCTTTTCTTCCTTTTTTTTCTCGAAATTGACTTTGTAATTTCGTTATAGCACAACCTTCGGCCTCGGTGATTTTTGGCCATTACCGATTTATCGATATATTGAATTATAATTGCTGTATTTTCCATTTATAATTTCTAAGAATTGTCAAAGATCTTGGAACAAATTTACTAACGTTCCTTTCCTTTTTCCAACGAATTATCAAGCGTCCAATATTTTCTTTTATAGTACAACTTTCGTGATTTTTGGCCGATTCGTGAACATGTTGAAACCTCGGTAAAAGGAGAAAGAGAAACGCGATACCCGGATTATGATTGCGTATTTTCCAATTTCTAAGAGTTGTTGAAAATTTTCAATCGTCCAATATTTTTTTTTCCTTCCTTTTTTCTCGAAACTAATTAATTAACTTTATAATTTCGTTATAGCACAACTTTCGGCCACGATGATTTTTGGCCATTGCCGATTTATCGACATATTGAATTATAATTGCTGTATTTTCCAATTATAATTTCTAAGAATTGTCAAAGATCTTCGAACAAATTTACTAACGTTCCTTTCCTTTTTCCAACGAACTATCAAGCGTCCAATATTTTCTTTTATAGTACAACTTTCGTGATTTTTATCTTTATAATTTCGTTATAGCACAACCTTCGGCCTCGGTGATTTTTGGCCGATTTGTCGGATTATAATTATTGCGTATTTTCCAATTTCTAAGAATTGTCGAAGATCTAACAAATTTACGAACGTCCCTTTCCTTTTTGCAACGAGCTATTCGATATTTTCAACCTTCGGCCTCGGTGATTTTTGGCCGTCGCTGATTTGTCGACATGTTGAAGCCTCGGTAAAAGGAGAAAGAGAAACGAGACGCGACACCAGGATTATAATTGCTCGTGAACCTTATACGGCACCACGCTTTGATCGGAATCCGGTTCCCGATCAGACTCGGCGACCTCCTCGAGAGAGAAGGTTCTAGTTTTTGCGCGCCGATTTACGTGCACCGAATTCTTATTCGGGATCAAGTTGCGCCGAAGATGCGGAGCTCGACTCTCTCTCCCTCTCGTAAAACCGTGACAGGGTTGGCCACCCTTCGCGGGAACGACCACCCATAAATTTGTCCGCCATCGTTCTTTCGCGAAAACTTGGGATCCTCTCTTTATTTTTACCTCCTTCGCCGCGATTTACGATCCTCCTCCACCTCGTTGATGATAAGCTTTTCGAACGATCCTCAACTTCCGAAAAATAAAGCTTTTTCTTTCTCTTTTTCTCGCGCAATAAGTTTGCAACGTATTCAACGTTTTTGTTGGGATATGTGTGTGTGTGTGTTCGCTAATATTTTTATTTTTAACCGTGGTTCCGTTTCTCGTTAACTTGCGCGCTTCAAGATCGAGTTTTAAATTTCTTTCTCTTTTTTTTATTTTCATCGTAGAAAATTCGAAATTTTCCAAGCGATGCAAATTTTCTTGAACATAGGACGAGGCGTGAAATTTTTTGGAAGATAAGAATCGCGAAATAATTGGAGATAACGGGTCCCGAGAGCGAGTCGTTCAGCTTCGAATAGAGGAGATGGATTATAATTAACCACTTTCGTACACGACGGCTACTGTTCTGCGGCCTTGCCCGACATTAAGTAACCGTGTCAGCTATTTATAACGAGAGAGGATTGCAATTATTGTTCCTCTTCGGTTATGAATTACGAGCTATTCTCTTCCTCGTTCCCTATATATTCTTTCGTTCAAATCGTCATTGTCCTTCTTGCTTACAAAATTTCCTACAAATTTCCTCCTCCTCCTCCTTTCAAGTCGAAATGGTCGAAATCTCTCCCACGATCAGAGATATCGAGGAAACGAAAACGCGGATGTTCGTAAGGCCGTCGATAATTAAGGGGCGGCCAATTCTGCACGCCTGTCGAGCGTACATTCGTTAATTTAATGCACAATTCATCAGCTCGATAAAGCTTTGCACGCTCCGCGAAAGCGACAATCTCGTTTTGACGTGGAATTGCGTTTCCCAGTGTAAATATTGACCGTGCAATTCAATGAACATACGCGTTCTAACGCGAAAAAACGGCAAAATACGCGAGAAACGCCATTTCAACGCCGATGTTTCGTCGATCTCGAAATCTCGATCGATAAGAAACGGTTTAAGAGCGAGTTTGAGAGAAAAAACTTAATTTGTTCGATCGATGCGGAATATCATGTACGTCAATATTGTACTTTGCATCGAGCACGTCGCTTCGCTTCCAGTTCCTTATACCCGAGGCGAGATGGCATATGCACGTGGCAGAAATTCCTCCGCGTTCAGAGTTGAATAAATTGCGTGGAAATTTCGCGGAAATCCGGAAGGAAAGAAACGTAAACTTTTTTTTCTTTGTATAAGTAAATTTTATAATCAATTTTTAATCCTCCATTCTTATTCGTTTCTTTGTTCCCTCTTCATTCATTCGATCGATAAAGAAGAGGAATCCATCCGCGAAGGGTTAACTCCTTGAAGGAGAGGATCGAGGAGAGGAAAGTTCTCTCCTTGAGCATCATCAGCCGAGGAAATAGTGATTTTATCTCGACCGGCTCGCGGTTACGTTTTCAAGTGTCCGCGAGCAATTATGCCGGCGTGCGTGCAGCGGCAACAACAACGCCATTTTAACGGTTGCAGGTGCGGTTGCGATCTGGTGGGGAGGGCGGTTGCAGTTGGCAGCTCGCCCTCGCCGACGGGAGCCAACTGCGGCCCAAGATTCGTAATTGCCGTGTTCGGAGAAGAGTTTTTCCTCCCGTTTTCGCGCGCTGCCGAAAAAAAACCCGAACGAAACCCGCAACTTTCCCAATATATCGGCCCGATCGACGTGCCGAGCAAATTTTTATCGAATTCGCTGGAGTTCTCGAGCAATTAGAAACTTTTTTTCCATTCCCCGCTCTTCTCAACTTTCGCGCCGTTGGAAATTTCATTTTTCCCCCCTTTTCTCTCTCTCTCCTTCCCTCAAAGGGAAGAAGGATCTCCTCGCTCGATGGATCGAGGCTGAAAATTTTTCCATTTCTCCAACGGGTCTGGGAATCCCGATAGGGCGAAGCCATAACCACTAGAAAATTCCACCTCTAATTTCCCGCTATTTAATACCTCGGTTTTGTTCCAGTTTCCCTCGCATTCGTCGAATAACTCGCCGCCACGGCGATTCGAAGGTATCGAAGCCTCTTCGACCAGGAGGGATCCATCCCTCTGAATAAGTGGAGATTTTTTTCCATCCACGATTATTCTCTTTTCTTTTCTTTTCTTTTTTTTTTCGTGAGTTTATCAAATGCTTTTTCCTTGAAGTATATTTTTTCTTCTTCGAAGCATCGGGATTGTAAGAACGAAGGAAGTTTCTATATTTTTCGTTTATATCTGATTGGTGTCGAGGTTGCTCGGAGTTAAAGAGGCCACGTGGCGGCCGGGCTCGTTGGAAGAAGGAAGCCGTCTTCCTTCAAATGTTTGCACGAAGCATTGGAAATTTCTCCGACATCGTTGACGATCGAAGAAGAAGAAGAAGAAGAAGAAGAGGAATTCTGCCGCGCAACTCGCATCTCGGTCAAAGCTGAAAGAGTCCATCAACCTCGCTGGGCTGTCTCTGCATGGCCTACGATATTTTTCTCTCTCTCTCTCTTGAGCACGGGCCAAATCCCGAATGGGCCGGGAAGAAGGCTGAATTAACACCCGGATAGCAATTAAAGCGACCGACATTCCGCGACGAAGCAGCCACGAGAAGGTTCTCGTTTAGAGAAGGAGCTCGTGATACGGGCAAACGACGAGGAATAAACGAGACCGAGTATGCGATTACGTCCGATGCTCAACGTAATGAGAGAAGCATTGACACGGGGAATACTTTGAATATCCCGCAGAAAAAGTTACCACGAGTATTAAATCGAGAGATATTTTTAACCGAACAGGTTATCGTAAAATCGTGTCGTTTTAATATCGTTTGCAATGTCGCAAAGAATCGAAAGAATCTGAAGTAATTTCGTCGAGAATAAAATGCAGATCCAGATCAGAAGAATTAGAAGACTGAATCGAACTGAATACCGCGCGGAAAAGAAAAATAATCTAAAAATAATTAATTTATCTAGGAGAAGAATAGAAGGAACGACGAGACTATCAAGGCTGAATAACAGACACGAGGGAAAAGAAAAGAAAGAAGAAAAACGACCTCGAAGAAGAAGCGCTTACGGGTAGAATTCTATTTTCAGTCGGTGCATTTTCTATGCATACGCAACTCCGAGGCATAATGAATGCCTCGCTTGCAACGAGATGCACTGTGGACGGTTGCAGTTACCCCGCTACGATTACAGCGCGAAATTAACTTTCCACTCGGGACATTGGTCGTTAAAGTAATTAGGGACACGAGAAAGACGAGAGGCGACCGCTAATCCTCGAAAACAGATGCAAAATGGAATTCGTTCGTCTCGGTCTTGTTCATTCCTTCACGCCTCGAACGTTCTCACGTTTCGTATGTGATAAATAAATTCTTTTTTCGGCGCGCTTTTATTTTCGAGATCCTCGAGGCGTGTGATTTTGAACGGGAAGGAGAAAGATGGTGGAAAGTTCTTCTCCTCGATTAGATTCTGTCCCTGTTTTGTTTTCTCTCTCGAATAAAGTTGGAGAGGGAGGAATAGGGTATCGATCGATGCATCGATCGATGTACACGCATACGTATACCTGGTTGAAATTGCACTACGTTGGAGATGCCGGTGACCTGTATCGGATCCGTACCCTCCTTTTCCATATCTCCTCGCGTGATTTATCGCGTTCCTTGTTAAATCTTCGACTCGAGGTAATAGATTTTCGTTTTGTTTACGGCTCGTTAAAATTTATCCTCTCGTTCTATTCGATCGGAGCTGATTTATTGTATCATATTTTATCGAAGGATAAGATAAGAGATTATTGATTCTTGAGTGGTGAGGGGAAGAATTTGAAAAATGCATCTTTTGTTAAATTGATTTCGTAAAAAATAAGCAAAATGAAATTTCGAAATGTTACTGAAACTTTGCTTGGCTAATTGACGAAATGCATTAATTATCAACCGGTATTCAATTTATCATCTTCTTCGCGTTCCTCTTATCTCCCGCTAGTGGGCTTATCACGAAGCGAGCAGGCGGTTTCGTGGTAAAACGGTCAACCAATTACCTCTGTTGTTCGCGTACATTTAAACGAGAATTTTCTTTTTAATTTCCGAACGAAGAGCTTGTTTTTCGAAACTAGAAAATGGACAATGGCGTATCTCATTTTTTACATTCATCATACATTTTCTCCGAGCCAAACTGCATCGTGTCGCATATACCATATACATTTCCTCCATCTGTTTATCGTTTACACGAAACATTTTACACGTAAATTCGAAAAGAAAAGCGTCCTTTTCGAGATGGCTAGAGATTCGTTGGGCCATCGTCGAAAGCTGCACCGTGTTACGTTTGCCATGCATTTCGTCCACATTGTCTATTGTTCGATACACGGAGGATTCATTCTCTCTTTAAATTCCAAACGAGGGGCGTTCTTTTCCGAGGAAGCCATCGTCGAAACCTGCGCCGTGTCACGTTTATTTTTTTCCCCATCTATCTATCGTTTGTTACGCGGAAGATTCTCTTTAAATTCGAAACGAAAAGCGTTTTTTTTCGAGGTGGCTAGAGAGCATGGATACCGGTTGGCACAGTCTCATTTCTAGGCCACCATCGAAAGCTGCACCGTGTTACAGGTGCACTGGTATCATGCATTTTCTCCCCCGTCGTCCCCCTTTTTTCCAACGGTTCATCCTCTTCTCGGTTATCTCTTCCTCTCTTCGCCCGTCGTCTTTTTTTTCTCTCTTTCTCTCCCTCCCTCTCCTCTTTGATCCCTCTCATTACGGCTCCTTTTGTGCCCGGATGAATGCAGCCGTGCACCGCCGCTTCCACGACAATGGAACGGGCCACTCAGAACGTCATAAATATTGAAATCGAAAGGAGTCGAAGAGGATCGTCGACCCGCCCCGCGATTAACCCGCCGTCTCCTCCTCCTCCTCCTCCTCCTTCTCGAATCTGGTTTAAACCGATGGTATTTCGGTTAATATTCATTGCGACATTACGCCGACGCCGCGTTTCTTTATTCATCCATTCTCTCAATGTTATTCCTGCATCTATTCTGAATCCATCGTATCGAAATATTAAAATCGAAATATTAAAATTCTAGCGGAGAAGGCAGATTTTTTAATTGAAGGAAAAAAAGAAAAGGAAAGAAGCACGATTATTTCTTTAAATAACGAATATTCTTACTTATAACAGGATCGAGGATTAAATATTTTTTTTCGGAATCGAATCGAAGGATATTATCAAAGGATATTATGTATCGACAAGAAGATGACACCCATCGGTAGACAAGTTTCAAGCGTCGAAAGTTACACCAACGATTCCACTAGTTACCTTACATCCTATACTTAGCCATACGCTAAACCATAATCCTTGACTCGAAATTAAGCCCCCGACAACCCTCCATTTACCACCCAAGAAGCTGTTCAAAGCTAGCAAAATACCAAGACAAATCTTGCTCCTTCTCTAACAACCGAGCAAACCGTCCCTTCTCGAAATTAATCGCGTAAACGAGCTCGTGTGCGCGTCGCATTTTACCCCTCGCGATCTGTGCAATCGATCCCTTCACCCTGCCCAATCCCACCCTCCCGCCACGCAGAATTTTCGAGGACGCTCCTCTCCGCCCTTTCCACCTTTTATTCCCACCGATCGCTTCTTCTCTTTCCCGCCTCTCTCCTTTTTTCTTCCGAATAGCAGAAGCGCGCGTGCCCGGCGCACGGAGCGAGTGTCGAGGTCGTTAATTTCTCGAGTGGTTCCGTTAGGATCCTGCAGAAGTAAGCCGTGATTCATCCGTCGCAGGTGATCTCATCGTCTCTCTCTCCTCTCTCGAGTCCGGCCAACCGGCGCGCACACGTCGCCCCCTTTTTCTCCCCCTGGCCGTTACTGTTCCCTTTCGTTTTGTCTAGGTGTTAGGGGGAAGCCCGCTTCCGCCAGAGAATAACCGCTATCCGCGGTTTCTGTTCCACGCCGGAGAAACTTTGAGTCGATACTTTCGTCCTCTTGTTCCGCGGATACTCTCCTCGGTTACTTTCGTTTCGTGGCTTTTTGGTTTCGATCGTTGCGATCGTAATTCTCTCTTTCTCTCGATCGCGTAACGATCGAAGTCCGGAAAGGATGCCGAGGATCGAAGTTTCGGTCAGAGCAAGTATTCTCGAAGAGATGCTTTGGATATAATTTATTAAGTATTAGTATATCTGAGAGTGCAGTTTTTATATATGGCAGATACGAGGAAGAAAGGGGAAGTTTCGCGTAATTCGATTTATCTTCGATGCCTTCTCTTAGACATTTAGCGATGATGTAACGTTTGGACCGTTTGGATCGTTTATTACGGAAGTGACGTAACTCTATTTTAACCTCCTTGTCTCGATTATCTTTCTGAAAGTGTATCACGCTTGCATCGCTTTCGTAACATGGATCTTTCCTTTCTTATACATGGTAATCTCGAATTCTTTTTGTTACAGTACACGTCATCGGTGCGTAGTTCCAATGAAAAACCTGTCGAGCCTCGACTCGAGCCTCGGTCCCGTTACTTCCCATCGTTACTTACATCCTTTGCCCCACGTTTCTCTTATTAATCGCTTTCAAGACTACACCTGCCTCGAATTAAAAAAGTTTCGAACAAAAAAATGTTTACGTGGAAATAACGCGCGCCTCTCCGACGTTTCAAGCATTTTTCATACCATTTGTTTATTCCGCGCACGATGGATACACCGCGGTATCCCGTCGGTACACCGATCGATCGATACACCGAGCGCATTGTATAAGTAGGAGAGCCGCGTGGGAAGCGTTAATGACTTTCTAAGCGCTTACATATTCCCGGCCGAAGGACAGAAGTGGACGGCCGCGATTACCGGAATGGCCTCGCGGTGATTTTGCCTCGTTCCAGCCGGAGAAAGCCGTATTCCACGATTCAGTCTCGTTCCTAGCCTCTGACTTATAACCGTGTTACGTGTCAGGTACCGTAATATAGCTCTTTCTCTTGCTAACTGCCTTCCCTAATCGTGGCTCGTGTTTCTAACGTGCGAGTTCATTGGTCAATTTTCCGACTAAAAATTACCGACTGAGGGTAATAGTAGAGTTTAAAAGTAGTTCGATTGAGAATCGTTAAAATAAAAGTTCGATCTTAGTTGGTAGGAAATTAAATTATACGTATTTTTTCGTCACGTCGAAATTGTGAGAGTACATAATGTTTATGTTTTTTTTTTTTAAATTAGATATCTTTTTCCCAAATCTGTAATTGAAATTGAGGACGACGATTAAGAAGCGTTACTTTAAGATGTTTTAAGAAATTCAGTTTCGATAGGAATTAAATTGCGCGTATCTTCTTGTCATCTTTTGTAATTAAAGTTGAGAAACAAAAGAAGGATGTGTATATATGGGATTACGAGGATTGAAAGTAAATATAAAAGTATTAATATTAATACTTGTATTTTTTTAATTGCGATATCGAATTTGTATTTTATTATCGTATGAATGAAGCGAGGGGAAAAAATTAGAAAGATAACGTTAAACAATGATAAACTCGGATTTATCGTCTTACGATCGTTACGCAATACTTGTAGCACTTCGTTTCGAGCTTTACAGGTTTCCTTGATACAAGTATCCCTTCTTTTTTTCTCCCTTCAGGTATCGTGCTTCCCTGTAACAGAAAACCTTGTCCCGATCTCCGGCATTCCAATTTTTTTTTTCTTTCGATAAGAAAAAAAAACAATAAATAGCAACGAAGAATAAAACTTTCAACTGAAACTTCAAAATTTACGGATATCTCCTTTGACGATTATTGTATTGGACGTGCTTCCACGTTCTAAGATCGCATTTCCTTTTCGGACAATGCACCGGAAGTGTCGACCAGGCCACTGTCCTGCAGATATCGCGTTCATCTCACCTCAAATTTTGTCGCGTATTCAACAACCGAAACGATTTCCTTCTATAACGACATTACGATCGAATCCCTTTTTCTTTTCTTTTTTTTTTTTAATAATAATCCATAATCGAAACGAATCGATCAGAAATAATTCCAAGATTAATAACGGAATAATTGAATGACGTGACAAATCGAGAAACAATTTATTTTAATCGTAACCATCGGCAGAAGATTTTTTTCTCCTTCCTCCCCCCCTAACGATTCAGGCACGAGGTTTGAATAATCTCGTTTCGCGAACGACGGTGTGCAGAGGCGGCGGAAAAATGAGACGAAAGGGGTGAAAGCTGCGTGACAAGACTAGAAGTGGAGGTGTCTTTTTTACCCGGGGAGGAAGCACTTTGTCCTCGAAAATAATGAGATGTGTGTCTAGCGGACCTTGGAAAAGCGAACCAAAGGGAAAAAAGAAAAACACGAGACGAACTCGAGTTACGAATCATCTGGATCCCCTTGAATACACTTTTTATTCTTCTTTCCTTTTCCACGTTCCTCGCGATCTCTCACAATGGTGTTTCGTTACCGGCTCGAATTTCTTCTATTTTTTTTTTTTTTGTGAATAAAAATTTGCATTATTTTATATTCGACCTTGCTTCCAACAATGTTTTCAACCAGCCAGAGAAAATCTTTTTCGCCCGTTGATAAATCGATGCGATACGTGGAAGGAAATATTCGACGAGAAGAAAATATTTCAGTTGTACCAATATTTACTGTACAGGAAGGCTAATGGATTTCTTCATTACAGTAATAGCGGACCCCTCCTTTGGGATTATCGGAAGGAAGGTTCGCATAATAAAGTGAAAAGCGGCTCGGCTGGCTCGATTTAAAAACCGCTTCATTTTCTATGCTCCTTTCTTCGATACACCACCGACCTTGATTCCTGATTGCACCGGATTCCCTCGATTAGAAATAATTTTTATCTTGGAAATGTTTATCCTTCTTCCTAAAAAAAAAGAAAAAATATTTCCACTCGACTTTTGTAATTAGATCTAAATCGTTTGAAACGTTGGATGGATCATTTTTCGCTCACGTGGCTGGATTTAAATCCTCGTGCATCGTTGCGAACCGGAAATCGACCGAACACGGGAGATCGAGGTTTTCTCGTGTTACAAAGCTTGGCTGGGGCTACGTTGCATCGAGTCAAGTGCCGCAACGAAGCAAAAATTTTCATCCGCACCCGAATAATCGGATATTTCGCGATTCGACGATGGAATTCTGTAATTATCGACGAAAAAAAGAAAGAAAAGAATCATTCCGTTATTTACTCGCGACGAATTTTCCACAATTTCCAACGTTTTCGTACGTTGATTCGTATTTGCATTTAGTTAATGCAAAAATACCCCGGCAGTCGAGAATAGCGAGGAGCACGGGTCAAAGAACTCGGTTTAGAGGAAAACCCTTTGAATAATTAAAGAAGGGCATTACAGTCAGGTGAGCGCTCGTTGCATCGGTGCAACAGACTCACTGTCGTCCAGGGTTTCGATCGATTTCCCAGTCATTGACCTCCACAACGATTATGTTAATGCCTTGTCGTAGGTTTCTATCTCTGATATTTTGCAATCGCGTCCATTTTTTTTTTTCTTTTTACTCCGTGACATTAAAATTCGCATCTTACGTGACGTAACACGTGCTTTCGCTTAAAAATTCTCGCTCCTTCCTACGAAGGAAAAGTTTTAAGACCATACGCTTATTCACGACACGTTTCAACCACTTTTCCCTTCGCATGTTTCGGCTAGCCGTGTCATCGTAACTTTCCAGATAATGGATATTTGTATCGCCAGTTGTTCTCTTTTTTTCTTCCTTTTTTTTTTCTTTTTTTTTTTTTTTTCTATACTTTTGCCTGTTCCCCATCGTTGCAACTTTCGAAAACCCGGCTTGTCTGATAAAGTGGCGCAGCTTGAAAGGGGGCCGGTGTGTAATCTGTTAAGTAAAACCGCAATGAAATTATTTTTCACCGACGAGAGGAAGCCGGGTAAACTCGAAACAAGTTCATTTTTCGTTCGTGTTCGCTTGGATAAAATTCTGCGGAAGAGGGAAATTTTCATATTTAAAGTATTATATCTATCTAAATGACTAGTAATAATGAATAAATCAAGCCAATATATTCGCCGAAAAAAAACTTCTCGGCAAACAAGAAAAAGGGTAAAAATTAGAAAAAAAGTAAACTAATAATTAACGTGTAAATTGTTATAAAAATCACGTGTGATGCAAGTTTCTTTTTACGCGCACGTAACGCATTTGCTTGGTATTTTAAAATTTGTACTCGTTGCAACTCGTTGAATGGAAACATCGGTCGATTCCATTCCATCAGGAACGATTGGAAGAACAAGCACTTCCCTGCGACCCCCTGCTTCAAACTCGCATATAAAAGCGTTAACGAGACGATCTTTCTGCTCTCTATTATAACTCGCTATCACCGACTAGCTCTAGCTCTCCCACAGTTCGCAGAATTGAATCGCAGTAGCGGCCCCCGCTTAATTGGCCCGTTCACGACCAAATCACGTTTTTATCGGTTTTCGAAACGAACTGGAACGAGCTTCTGAAATTTCTCCAGATTCCCCTCTGAAAAATGTTTACATTTTTTGATTCTTTTTTATTTTTTTTTTTTTTATCTTACTCAGAGCGCTTCTCCCGAATTTTCTACTCAACGAGCAAATGTTGGGATGTTTTTTAACGGGTATATAAGTCTGTTTATATTCGTTCTTTCCACGCTCGAATAATTCGAAATTTGGATTCTCGTCCATGGTGGGAAATATTTGGTCGCGAACGATTAAACTCTGTAATGCGAAATCAACTAGCCGCGGAACGAAAAGAGGGATGATCTACTCGAATTACTTCGATTCACTGGCCTTTCGTCGACGAAACCTCCTTTGTGCGTGGAAAATATCTGAATTTTTTCTGAATATTATATTTTAACGTTACCCTCGGAACATATAAAAATATCCTCGGAATATTATTGAAACGCGAGAGGAATATAATAACATCGCTTCGTTAAATTTTTAATTTCTCTACTAAATTTGTTCGTATTAATATGCACGCGTTACGAAATTGCCCAACGTGAAAACAAACAACGTGTTAATACAAATTTTCGCCGTTTGAAAAGTGGTTGTAATTATTTTTTAAATTTCTTGGTTTCGTTCTTCCGATAAACAAAGTATCGCGCAAAATTTTATATACGTACAGGTTATCAAAGTTGCCTGGTCGCGATATGGTAGGAGTCGAACGACAGGTTATACAGTTAGAATGGAGCGCGTGCAGTCGCCACGTTGAACCGTTCCAGCTTTTGCAGAAACCTGTACGATAAATCCGTTGGCGCACGTGGATTCGCGTGATTCGCCGAATGGCAGCTTGCACCAGAAACGAAACTTTGCATTTAAACAAGTTTAGAAACTAGTTCGTAGACGTATAATACCGACGATGGCTCCTTTCCTATGCGAATCGTCGAGAATTTCACGAATCGATTCCTCCTCGAATCCCGATACCCGATAGATTCTCTCGTATCGTTCTCTCCACATTCCACGCTTCGTATTATTCGATAAAATATTCATTTCGTAAAATAACGCGTATGGGAGAAAATAAAGGAAAGAACGAATTTCTCCTTTTCTCTTTCTCTCATATTCTTTCGAATTGTTTTCGACGAGAGAAGAAAAAAGGAATCAAACGGATTATTGTTTTCCATTTGAAAGCAAAGGAAGGCAAGATGATTTTATTAAGCAGTTTATCTGACGCCCTACAGAAAGAGTGCCGCATCGTGCATCAGAAAATCAATGCAGCGGTCCAACGGGTATTAATCCAACGCGACCGGTCATCGACGTTTGATCCATTTTTCCTCAGGAGGAAACTACTAGGAAATAAATCTCTCTCCCTCCGCCCTCATTACGTTCACCCTTCGACCTGGCAATCCTTCCTCCCTGACCTACGTCCTACATCCGACCGTGCCCCCGTTTTCTCCCCCGTTTTTGTTCTCGCCCCAAAAACTGGTATCGGGGTTGCAGATGGAAAAATATTCTCTTTAATGTCGCGCTGCTCCTCCACTTCCTTCCTTCCTTTCTTCCTCTCCTTCCTTTATTCTCCGTTTTTTCTCTCTCTATTCTCTCTCTTTCTCTGTGCATCGTAATTTCTTTTGTTAAAAATTCCTCGATTTTTTGTTTAATACCGTTTTAATATCCGATCTTTTCGATTATTACTTGTTGATTAATTTTCTTTTTTTTGCAGGAATGTTCACTGTCGTGAATGGACGACCCACATTTCAATACAGTTTGCAAGAATGGAGGATCGTGGCCACCCATTACGGTGGATTGGCTGGTTTAACTTTTGTTGGACTCCTTCTGGCTGCGATTTTACCGTGTGTGGGCTTGTTCTTCTGTTGCTGTAGATGCGCCGGCCATTGCGGTGCCAGGAGTCAACCGTTCGACAAGAAACACGATCATTGTAGAAAAGTGTTGTTGAGTATGGTGCTAATAGCGGTCGCTACTATTATTCTGTAAGTATCTTTCTTTTTCTCTCTCTTACACACACACACTCTCGCCCTTTCCTTCCCTTCCCTTCATTTCTCGTTTCAGAGAAGATAAAGATTATTCGATTTATCGACCCAAATAACCTCCTCCTCCACCGATAACTCGGTCTCCGTTTTAATTTCCATCCTCGAAATAATTCGAAATTCTCCTTTGCACCGGCTTTTGCTCATCCAGCATCGATATCCATTTCAAAGAGAGTTTCAAACGAATATCCATATCGATAAATAATTATTCAACTACGAAGCGGGGCTATCGAAACGAGGGTATCGAATACACAAAAGCAATCGAGATAGATTTCCAATTCGTTTATTCCGTACACGGACAAAGGCGCACGATTCCGATGTTGGTTGCAGGTTCGGCGTGGTCTGCGCCTTTGTGACGAACGAGTACATGCAAGACGGGACCAAGGAGCTTCCCAACAACGTGGAAGTTAGCCTGAAAGACGTGAAGTTGTATCTGAGCAGCACGAAGGAGGAGATCAATAAGATCCTCAAGACTAATTTCGACGAGCTCGAGATTAATTTGAACAACATCCTCCAGGCCAGTGGCAGAATCGTGACTGAACAACTCGCGGAATACTCCCACGCAGTCTCGTTGACCAATCTGAGCGACATCGTGGCTGGGTTGGAGTCCATCAAGGAGGATCTCAAGACCATGCAGACGATCACCCGCGATCTAAGGACGAACGCTAGTCAACTGGACATCGGTATGGATATGAATTTTTACGAAAAAAAGGAAAAAAATTTTGAATCTTGGTTCGAAAAGAAAAAAAAATATACTTATATATATTTCCAGTTGTACGAGGCGTTAAGAACAATCTTCTTCACACGCTTGCGGCTTGCAAGACCCAAAATTGCAAACAGGTGTTGCACGATTACAAAGTGAATCAGATGTCGGTTCAAGTAGACTTCGACAAGGTATTTTCCGCTTTTCTTCTGTGTGCTCGTCGTTACATCATCGATTTAATCTTCTTTCTCTTTTACATGCATTCAGTACATGGACCGATACTTCCCGAAGGTATGATAATTCTTCCGTTAACGTAGTTAGTTTTTTTTTTTTTTAACACTCCTTCGATTTATTATTCGCGTTCAGTGGCGAAGATTGGAAAAGTATTACCGCATTATCTCTGCCGCATCGATTCGATAAAATACACTACTTTCTTTTTGTATACTCCTTTATTTTCTTTACGCTAATTATGTATTATAACTTCATAAGAGAAGGAAGATGAATCTTAACTCATTTCGCTTTTGCTTTTTAATTCTATCCAAATAGTAGACCAATGGAAATTTCTAATATAATCGTCATAGTTTTCGCAAAAAAAAAAAAAAATAATAATAATAATGATAAATAAATAAAATAATATGACGTAGTAATTTATTTTCTTATGGATATCCAGCCATTGGTTTACGAATAGAATTATTGTATAAACTTATCTGATTCCATGCTTACCACCAAATAGCTTCAGTCTGTAAGTCATAAGCTAAAGCATGTCAACTTTTTGGTTCTGTGTTACTATTCATTATGTGTAGTGTCGTTCATTCACTAAACCTATGTATTAAATGTGACGTTTAGAATGATCTATAAATTTACTATACTTGACTCGAGGAAAGAGGGATTTAATTAAAGCTTTTAGGCTAAATTTACCAGTGTACAAATAATAGAAATATAAATAACATAGAAGAAAGGAAGATAAAAAATGGAGAAGGAATGACATTTTTTTTTTCTTTTCCTCCTATAACTATGCACAGTTTTTTCTTTTGTCTCTGCTTCTGAATTGAGATCTGTCAAAACACATCTTCAATACACTTTTATTTCCAAACCGTGCACTCTTTGCATTCTCTATCAGTCCGTAACGAATAGCTTCTTAACAAAGACTTGATACATTTTCAGTGCACTTTATACACGACACGCAATTTCATTCTCTTTTAACATATCATTAACATATATGGAAATCGTCCATTTAAACGGATGCTATAACGCATGACACTATTTTCATATCGATACTTCTAACTGTTCCGTACACACACACACATACACACACACATCTTCTCGTTTAATGTGTCCATTCAGGCATCGTAATCGTTATACTTCCAAATAGATAAATTCACTGGTCCTTGATATTCCGATAATCATTTATATCGAACGATCGCGCGTTATTTTTTTTCCAGTTGCCAAACGTCACGTCCGCCTTGAACAATATCACGATGCTGATGAAGGACAACATCGTGTCGGAAGTCAGCCAGGGTAAAGAGTCGTTTCTGAAAATTCAGAAAGACATTCAATACGCCGTGAATCAGACCATCCCAGTGGTCAGCGCGAGCATCCGAAATGCCGGCGATTTTCTAGCCGACCTCGCGAGAAACATGACAATGCTCATCGATAGGATAAACAACGACATAGACAAGGTCTACATGAAGCAAATAGACGTTGCACGGACGAACATCGATCAGTATTCACCGTACAGGTAATAAAAGAGAACGGAAGCGAAGAACATTTCAGAGTCCGATAATTAGACAAATGTATTTTCCCTCTAGGTACTATCTAGGACTCGGGATATCGGGCATTTTATTAACAGTTCTAATGTGTCTGACTTTCGGTCTTTTCTGTGGCATTTGTGGAAAGCGGCCCGATGGTTACGGGGACGACTGTTGTAACAAAGGATCCGGTGCGCGATTTCTCATGATGTAAGCTCGTATCGTAGATCATATCCAATTCTGAATTTAATACTTGACAAGATGACAGATGCTTTCATCTCGTACGATTTCACCAGGGCTGTTTGGATCATATTCCTTCTGACCAGCATTCTAATGGTGATCACGGTAATACACATGGTCGTCGGTGTTCTGGCGCAAAGGGCTGTCTGCGAACCTTTGAAAAATCCACAGGATAACAGGATGTTCGCTCTGGTCGACGAGATCGTACAAATAAAAAAGATACTGTATCCCAATAAACCGAATGCCGATGTGAACATGAGCTATATCATAACGTACGTACCCGCCAACATAACCTCAAAGATTGTTGTCGAAAATTTCCAACTTCGTTATTCAATCCAAATCTATTTTTTCCTCTTTTTTATCATTTTTATCACCACAGAAACTGCCATCGAAACGAAACGTTGTACAAAGTTCTCAAGTTGAATTATCTGTTCGACGTGAACACGTTGCGCGAATACACCGGCCGCTACGATATCAACAACACGATCCAACAGCTTCGGCGCAAGATCAGTCTCTCACCCGGCGTGGTTATTCTCACGGAAAGCGCAAAGTCGAAATTGAACGATCTCGCGCAGAGTGGCCTCAGCGATATCAAGTTCTATCAATACGTGGAGATTCTCGCTGATAATATCACGAATATCAACTTGGAACATCTTGCCAAACAATTGTTGGACGTGTCAACGGAATTACCAAAGGGACAGGACGACATTCGAGCAAGTTTGGAGAAAAATGCACTGGATTTGGCGTATTATCACGAACATTTGGTGAAACCAATGGCGATGCTCAGCGAACAATTGGCAGCCAAGGCTGTGACCCTCGAGGAGAAGATAAAGTTTAATCACAGTTCGATGGCAGAGGCCATTCACAATCTCGTCGACGAGGTGACGAAGGCGCAAAAGTTTTTGAACGAAGATGGGCCAGAATACGTGCAACAAGTAAGTTTCGAGCAAGAATCTTTGCTCGAACTGACATATCGACGGTCGATATTTTCTGGTCGATATTGTCGAATTGTTTATTATGGATCTAATTTTTAAGTTTGAATCGTCAGGATTCGATGCTCTTTTAATTTTGCAGTTGGCTACTAAATTTGGAAACGCTTTCCTTCGTCAAGTGGACGATTTCCTCGAGAGAGTTATCGATCATGCTTTGTTCCACGTAGGAAAATGCACGCCCGTTTCGAACGCGTACAACGCCACGCTGGTCGCTGGATGTAGCAAAATTTTAGATCCATTTGTAAGCAATTAATTTTGTAACCTCTTTGTTTCATCATCGAAATGCTGTTATATATCTTTTCTTTTATGATCCGCAGAATGGTTTCTGGGTGAGTGTAGGCTGGTGTTTAATCCTCTTCATCCCGACCATCGTGCTCTGCGTAAAACTGAGCGCGCTCTATCAAAAATCGGATCCCTATCCAGGACCCCTAGTCGAAGCGTAAGTTTCCGCCATTTTCACTTCAGAAAAAAAAGAAAGAAAAGAATTGACTTTATTTAAACCCAATCGATGGACTCAACGCTATTTAAATGTTTCCAAGATATATAATTAGATATCCGGTGCATGTTTCAATTTCAAATTCCCAAATTTATTGTTGAAGAACCGAAATTAACATTATCACTTATTAAATGTGTAAAAGAGAGTGTATAAATTCCGATTCGTTCGTTTGAAATTATCCCGCGAATCAGAAATAAGCAATTGGCACAATTGTATTTGGCTATCAAGGAAAATCGTAGAAGAATAAAATTGACTCGTTTACATTTACATTCGGAAACAATCGCTTTTATGATTTCTTCGCTGATCTCTGGCCACCAAATTCTGAGCACTCTTTATGTAGAAAGTGTTGAGCCTTCTGTCTCAGTCTAGTAGTTAATCGAGCTTCCTCATTATCCCCCAGCATGCACATTACTCGCGCTTGCGATATCTTTCCGTTTTCTAGTCGGCATGAATTATTCCATCTATTTTTGTTTAGCGAGTTTCAAAATTGCATCGCCAATTCTATCTAAACAAATCTCGTCGCGGATACTATAAACGCGTTACCCATCATAAATGCGGCTCCAACTATCTCTCATTCTCGATTTTCATCCTCTCGATGAGTGTGACTCAACTAATCATTCTGTCGCGTTAATTTTTTTTTCTTTTTCCTTTCGTGCAAGAATTAAAGAATAACAAACGTGTTTACCTCGTGATAAAAGGGTTCGATTGTCTGACACTTCTTCAACCAATTATTCTCTCAATTATTTTGAAAATTTAAGCTCTTTAGATTCGTCTTTGCGTAACCATGGCGTAAAGATCGTCAGACGATCGTACTTCTTACCAATGCAGTAGATCATATTAAATTAAAAGTAGCTGTCTAATGTGTGGAATGGTTGTTGGAATCTAACCGCTAACACGCTCCGTTCCAGTGAATATTTGTATGACGCGTATGCAGACAGGGATAACATACCCCTTACCCAGTAAGTATAAAACAAGAACAGCCAAATTGCTCGCATGCTGATTTATGTGTAGCACGTTCGTAAATCCCTCGATAACGCTGTGAACGCGACATGTAATTCGTTCATTTCACGATCCAATGCTCGGATGTTATTTTTTTTTTTTTTTTTTTCCCCTCCCCTGTGATCATAGAATTAAAACACGTCGAAAGTAATTGTTTAGAATGATTCGGTTCGTCGATTATTCTCTTTGTCTGCATGATACAGCTCTTAATTCTAACACGCAACCCACAATTCTATCTTAGACAACGTATTGTAGGATCAGAAGAAATGAAATTGTAAGAGAACAATTTGTTTAAAAAACGATACGATGAGAATTCTTTAAAACTTCTAAGATCCTACAATATTCGATGAATAATATAAATCTCTGAAATCTAAATTGATTTTCCTCTACTCGATCTTCCGACATCTTCTCGACTTCGAATAAATTGCCAAAATTACCTTATGAAGATGACCGATTTCTATAAATTGTTATGTCAGTCGAGAAGGTATCAAACTTTTAGTATACTAACGCTCGATATATTCTTCCTTGAAGCTTGTAACTAACAATCGCGTAAAAAAGAAAAAAAAAAAAGGAAAAAAAATCTCTCTACACGCACACTTTTACACGATAATTTAGCAACACGGAGGCTAGCTCTCGTCTCGCGTGTATCAAGCTATCTAGGATTAATGACACACACGGACACGTAATACGCTGGAACAGCTTAGCAATACACACAATAAACTGATATACTTTTCTAACTCGCATGACGAGTGATCGCAGATCGTAGATCGAAACTCGACTGAAACGTTCATTTTTTCCTTGCAGCGTTCACGACAAGAAATACGTGTCGCATAGCAGAGATCCTTACGCAAAATACGAAAGCTACGACGGTCCCGCGGGTGGATACAGCGATCGGGAAAGGGTACCCGGGGAGGCGCATCAGAGCACGTCCCACTATCATCACTATTCCAGATATTCCGACGTGGCGCCGAAGTAAGTGTTGGAATTCGAGTCACGTTCGAATCACTATCATCGTTATCAATTTTGAGAAAATTTATAACAACGAAGCGAGAGGACTATTCTGTAACGAAATTTTCATACATCAGATAACGTAGAATTTTTTTTCGAAAGGACATTTCGTCGTTCTACCATTTTTTTTTTCTTCCCCTCCTTTTTTAAACGAATCGTGCTGTCGCTTTAACGATTTCTTCTCCTCCCACTCGTTCTTGTTCTCGTATCGTCTCGTTCTTTTTTTTTTTATCGCATCTGAATTGAATAATAATGGAAAAGTTCGATATTATATCGATCTAGCGAAGCGTTGGAACGCGTTCTTTTGGGGGAAGTTGTCAGAGATTCTAGGGTTTTCTCTCGTGTCCAATCACACTCGTGATTCGATAGGTTCTTTTAAAAAAATCGATATTTTCATTTTCCCTTCTCCGGTTCACACTAGTTCATCTTTGATTTATTTTGCAGTTCCACCCCCACGTGGCGAAGCCACGAACATACCGCTCCCTCCAAAAAAGAACCTCACAATAAAGTCTTTAGCATATCGGTAGAAACGCAGTAAGTCTTGTAATTTTCATTCGGAGAGAAAAAAAAGAAAAAAAAAAAGTTTAAAAGCTTTCTGTGACACGTTACGCAATTTTCTTTTTTTCTTTTGTCTACAAACTTGTTGCTGTTCGGTTTCTTCGAGGCCTGGTCTTCTTCTTTCACCAACTTTTCACCGATCTTTTTCGTTCGTTTTTGCCTTTTCTTTTCTTCTCTTCTCTTTTATTTTCTTTTCTTTTTTTTTTTTTTTCTTTTTATTTATATATTCGTTCGTTTCCTTTCATCGGTGAGCAGGGTTCCCACTCATCGCGCGAATTTTTGTCTGCTTTCTTTCGTTTCCTCGATTCTTTCGAACGCCCGACCTAATCGAGGATGGGATCAAGTTCTAAATAGAAACTTGCACGATAATTGACATGATGGACGACGAATTTGAAATTTCAACCGATTGTAAGTACTCACAAGAAATTTAATGAATGTTGAATACACATATATCCGTAGTTGTAAATCGAACGAACAGAAAAAAAGTATATCATATCTTTCGATATCACGATCTTGTATTTTGTGTAACGAGTTGATTTATAGATAACAGTATATCCGATCTTTCCCCCGCATCGTATCACTTCTACCTGAATAAATCACGAAAGAAGTATGAATTGCATGATTTACCTTGTACAGTATATCGTTGAGAACGAGATTAAATGGGTCAAGTAGTTCCACGAGGATGAAAGATCAAGAAAAACTTCACTCTCCATGTACATTATAATTTATTATAATATAAATTACCGTTATAAATAGTCTACTCGACCCATTTTCAATGCATCGAAAAATATTGTGCTCGTCCATTTATGTCATTCTTCGATCTCACACTCTTCTACCCTCTTCGATTACAATCACAACCTTTCTTTAAATTTATTTAAGTAAAAGGGTACGAACATATCTCGATAAATTCTCATCCGATCCAAGAATAATATCGATACGATTATCGAGAAAAAGAAAAAAAGAAAAAAGTAGAAGAAAAAGATAAAGATAAAAGTATCGTTGTAAAGGTACAAAATATTATATTGACACCATGCAAGTTATATTCTTGATCCCATCCGTACATCTCATGCAACCCCGTTGGTCACGCTTTTTTTTCCCGGTTATTTCCAGGTGAGTGGGAACCTTGCGGGGGGGCAACTTCTCGCGTCTCTCGATACGCCTCTGCACGTAAGTCGCAAGACAGATTGTTACCTCAATTGTGTCTCCGTACGTTCGTTTTTTCCTTTTATTTTTCCTTCTTTTGTTCGACTCAGTTTGCAGTCGCAAGCAAATAGCTTCGCTAGAGCTTTTTGCAGGAATAAAATGAAAACGTTAGGTTTTGCGACCAAAAAAAAAAAAAAAAGAAAAAAGAAAAAATATCTTGAAAAAATATCCGTATACCTTGGCCATATTTTACACGCCATCGCCGCAATCAGTTGAAAAAACGTGTTTAAAAGAATTTACACAAGAATTATTAAAAAGCAGCATGTTATTATTTAAGAATAGTATTATATTATCGAGTCACTTTTTTTTTCGATAGGAGATCACGATACAAAATTTACTTTAATTTCGCTTCAGCACCTTCGTCATACGTTTGTTCGCTAAAGCATACGTACATACAGCTATGGCAGAAGATAACTTTCTTCCATATTCGAGAATACTGTATTATCGTACTTTTCTCTCTCTCTTTCTTTCTCTCTCTCACTCTCTCTCTCTCTTTCTCTTCTTCTTTTTGTGCTCGTTATTCGATACGTTTGACGAAGAATAGAAAGTAAGCGCTTGAAATCTATTTCCCCTACGGGTTTCACCGACACGAGGGATTATTATTGCAGAAATTGTGACTTCCCTAACGGTGGTCCTCCCGGGTATCAACCAGCTGCCGCAGCTCCTCCACCACTAAGCACGGAATACGAGCGACCACCTCCCTATTATTACTATCCTGGGCCAGGGTGAGTCGAAGGGTAAATTTTAATAATTAAAATATACAGGTGTGGAAAGTGTGTTTCCTACGTGTTCTATTATATTATTTTCAGGGACACAAATTAGGAAACAAGTGCCGTGGCATGCACAAAGGTAGCGCTGAATAGCGTGGCTACCCACAGTCTCACCCGCAGTTACAAAAGGACGCTCAAAAAGAAAGAGAAATCCGGATGTAAACGAGACTATGTTTAATTGTAGCGTTCCTGTTTGAGCGTGCCACGGACCGTGCGAACGGCAAAATCAATTAAAGACCAAGTTTACGATATACAGACTGAGGTAGGCTAAATGGATCCTTCGGCGAGCCGCAAGTAATGTGATCAACGTGTACGATTCGTTTCGATTTAGTATTATTTTTAGACATCGTGCGTATCACGAGAGAAATATTACGTTGTTCATGAATACTGTTTTTTTTTCCCTTTTCTTTTGCGATTTACTTGTTCTTTTTTTTTATAGCGCTTCAGCGATTTCTTTCTTTCTCTTTCCCTTTTCCCTTTTTAATCACCGAACTGTAATAAAACGACGATTCAAATCGTTTGTGTTAATCGCTGGACAATCGATTTTTTAACTTGACTGATATCGTTTTACCACCGTTTTCTTCGACGTTCAATATTTCTTCCAATCAAATGCCATCGCGACCAAGGTCTCTTCTACTCTGTTAATATTTCGACCCGACTTCGAGATTTACGCGTGTTATACTCAAAGTTCGATTCGCTCTTATTCTCGAAGACGCGTCGATTATATATTCTACCGATATTGCTCGAGAGGCACTATATAATTCTTTGCAAGGAAATTTTTCTGTGAAACCCTTAGAATTCCCCCTATGGAATTTAGTTCCTAATGAAAAAAAAAAAAAAAGGAAACACACACGTAGTAATTGAAATCATCATCATCATCATTATTATCATCATGCGTTAATCAGTATTAACGAAAGTTCGTTGTCGCGCCTCCCTTGTTCACCCACACTGGCGTACGCTTTCTCTTTCACCCTTTAACACAAAGATCCTGTTCTTTGTTCAGAATTTAACGAACGTGTATATAACATTCAACCGCTTGTGTCTTATGAATTTTCATCGTATTTTACGTGCTAACTGCCTACCAAGAAACAACAACAAAAGTACACGGAACGACACTATGATGACACGTGGCTTTTAAGCCAACACGCGTTTAAAGGGGAACACGTGCGATCGATTATCAAATACGAACCATCGCGTTTCTAACCAAGAATTACAGAGGATTCGCTCGATATTTGTTAATTTTCAAATTCGATCGTTCACGCGTAATTGATCAACACAGAATTCTTCGGTGCGTATGTGTAACCAAGAAATTCGTTCATGAAATTTTGCTCACTTGGAACGACACTGCCATCATTTTTCGAGACGAGTCGACAGCAACAACGACAACAAACGTAAAAACATCTGGATCTTTCGGGACAACGTCGATCGCACAGTTTCCAATATATTACGGAAATATTCGTAAAAATCGTTGGCGCGAGCGAGCAACGATTTTTCACAAATCTCGAGCACTTAACAACGCCATATTTAAATGCCAAACGACAATTGTTTAACCGTGGACCGTGGAGTTGGAAGGTGCTTGAATCCAATTCCACGATCTATCCTCTCTCTTTTCTCGATCTTGCTAGAAGATCCTTTTCCTAAGGTATAAAGGGGGAATCTTGAAACTAACTTCCGCCTCGCTCGCGTGTGATGGAATCAGCGATTTTTCCCGACTAGGCCGAAGTTAGTTTCGTCGCAAGATCGTCTCTGTTAAAAATACTCTCTATGTACATGGTTCTTTAAGTAGAATTTTTTTTTCTTCTTGTTCTTATTCTTCTTCTTCTTCTTCTTCTTACTATTAACTTTACCGTGTAATTTACCGAATCTAAGCTCCTTAGACGGGATATTTACGCGTCGCATAGAAAGTTTGTCGTACGTTTATCCACGCGTCTACGCGACGGGTGAATATCTTGACGCAACAGATGCAACATCCGTACAGTACTTCGATGCTAAGGATGAATCTTTTTCGAGCGTCGTGGAGGTGCCACTTCCTGTTTTTTTTTTTTTTTTTCTTCTTTTTTAACGTTAAGCTCGTTCTTTGTAAGTTAGAGGCTGCTTAGGGGATGGTGGAACCATCCGCCCAAATGAAAGTCTTTTCGAGAGAGCTGTAGCATTGTTTAGATGAATAATTAAAACGTTCATTGCAGTCGAAAGTGATCACATGTATCGTCTAGCGAGATAAGTAAAATAACGTAACATCTAGTTTTTAAAACCGAAAAATTTCACAAATTGTACAAGCTCAATATTAACTTAACGACGACTGCAACGGATCGAACGAAAGCGTTTTAAGCGTTTCTCCAGTTTTTCAATTTAGAAATACTTTTAGGAATTGATAATATCGATCGGTACGAGTCCCTCGTGGGGATTCGATCGAAATATGAATTACGGGCTTGTGCCAATCGTTGCGCGAGTCTCTCGTTCGTAGATCGAAGTTCGACCATGTTTCTAATGTTTCTTGATCTTCAGATTTTAGATTTCTGATCAATTACTGTACCGCAATGATGGCACGTCGGGATGTTGCATTATCCGTAGACAACCTGTTTCACATAGTCGTTGTCATTGCGAACAGCGAGTTTTTAACGTTAATGTTAATGTAACGGTAGATTACCGCCGCCCATGCAACGATCTTTGATCGATCGTTGGCAGATTGCCAAAAGAGAAAAAAAAAAAAAAGAAAAAAAAGAAAAAAAGAAGGGGGGGAGGGGAAAAGCGAAAAAACGAAAATGCAAAAAAAAGAAGGGAGAGAATACTTTGCTCGTACATTGCTCGTACGTAAGACGTGAGAAAGTGGGAGCACAAAAATCATTAGAATCTTTTTAAAAACGATGACGATAGGAAAGGAGAGTAGAGTAAGTGTGAGGATCGCGTGAAAGGGGAAAATATCTTTGAATGATTGTTTGATGAGAATTGAGAGAAAGAGATACGGGAGAGAAGGAAAGTCGAGAGTGAGGAGAACACGAGAAATTTCCGCTCTATCATTACCGTATTTACATACACATTTAGAATAGTGGAAAAAGTAAGCTACGTTTTTAGCGTAATATCGACGGAAACACAGATATCATCGTTGTTGTATGTATGTATGGGAAATCGAGGAACCGCGATGTCCTTTTTTTTCTTCTTCTTCTTCTTCTTCTTTCCTTTCCTTTCTCTTTTCTTTTCTTCTTCTTTCTTTTTTCCCCTCAAGAATGTTAAAGAAACATGTAATAATCGATTACTGTATGGACTCGCGAGACTATTTTATCCGATGGACTATATTATCCGTGTCATAAAAAAAAAAAAAAAAGGAAAAAAGTCCATTGAAAGGAACCAGAGAACGAGTGCCGTATAGAAATTCGCGCGAATCGCACGAACGATGGAAAAAAAAAAAGAAAAAGAAATTTACAATTGTCGTGTGCCGTTGAAAGGCACCGCGGAAACCATTTTTCTGGTGCTATTTTTATATATGGAAAACGTAGCCACGATTTGATATCGGGCACTCCTTCTCTCTCTCTACATTTTTGAAACGCGTCGAATAATAAAACGTAGGACACGAGAATTTTCAAACTGTTGCAAGAAAGAAACACTCTTTTTACTGCCTTCTAGATGAAAACCGTGGAAAATAAGTTGAGATTCTCTGAAGTCCGCCGCCCTTTCCAGTAATCCAAGTTTTCAACAAAAATTAAAATTCTCAACAATATCTTAACGATATGTAATAATTTTTAGTTATTTATCAAATAGATATTCAATAATGAAAAAATCGTTTTTTACGTTAAATATTTTTGATACGAGGAGGAAATAGGAATCGAGGAAATGTTCGATATATTACTATTAGATCTTTAATTAATTATCTTAACGAAGACGCAAAAAAAGATATTATTTTTACGCGAAAACATTGATTACTGGTTATTAGATGGGCAATGGCTACTGAATGAGTTTTAAACGATTTATTGTATTATTACAAATAATTATATACATATAATTTAATAGGGTATCGTTAAAGAGTTTCCTTGCATTTTCTTCGTCTGCTCAATATTTTTGGAATACCCTCAATGTTCGTGGTTGGGTGTTCTTCCTTGTTTCTTTTGCTGAACTTCAGCAGCCATTCCATTCGAAATTGTTTTGTGGAAAATCACGAGGAGAATGGGACAAGTTTTTCGATTCCTCGTGACTTTCCAAAAATGCATTTCGTTTCGAAGAATGTCGAATTTTTTTTTTTTTTTTTGATCGGAGTTGTGCAAGTATGCGAATGCGGTGTACGCCATCGACTATGGTGTTTTTACGATTCACCGATTGTGTTTGTTAAAATTAATTATTATTATTATTGCTATTACAATGATTATTATTATTATTATTATTATGATTATTATTATTATTATTATTATTATTATATTATAAAATGAGTGTATCACAGTTTAAATATATCTATTTTATATTAAATCATCAACGTCATGAGTTATTTCTTTACACAGATCTTTTAGATCTTAGATAAAATATATTATTAATTCATATACATAACAGTAACGCGTCTTGCATAATACATATATCCATTAACATAAAACTATATGTAAGATAAAGTTACGGTTTAAACGATCATTCATCTGTTCATTCGATTATATCAACAATTAATTCTGTTATCTTTACCCCATTTGCGCATCACTCGAATGATCTGCTCCACTTGTGAATTCGAGGTGTTCTTCAAAAGTTGTATAATCTCAGGTAATAGCTCTCTAAAAAATACGTCACAAAGAGTTGATTGCATTAATGGATAAATAAAAGGATACACACTTTGGTTGCCTTTCAGCCACGATGCATTGAAACACGCCGCAACAAGCGCCACGTTTCCCTTCCCAATTTTCAGGACTTGGATCCATTCGTTCTAACACGTCGAATGCTTTCGCTGCGTACCAAAATTCACCGACTTTGTAACAATCGTTGGCTATCAATTGGAGCAGACTAAACGATTCCGTCGTTGTGTCCATTTTTAGGTATAAATCCCAAGCCAATTGGGATTTCTTGTTCATTATAACTGAATTAAAGAAATATATATATATAGTAAAAATAATAAGTAAAGATAATTAAAAATTATATCAATATTATTACAACAATGTGCCAGAAGACTTATGTAAATATAATCATTCTTATATTTCTCGTTTCGTATATTCAAGAACGCCTCTTCCGCTTCTTTGAAGTAGCCTGCTGCAGTTTGTGCTTGCGCATAATTGAAGTTGAAATTATCTTCATTGGAGAAATAAGTCTTTATTGAATTTAAGTACACGAGAACTTCTTCGAATTGACGGTACAGGAAGAAGCAAGATGCCATGCATTGTCTACCAGGTATGGTATCGCATTCAGATGCGGAGGAGCCCACTAATTGAAAATACTGTTGTGCCGTCTTTATGTTATCGCGCTGAAAATAATTCATCGATCGATTAAATTTATTTAATTTTACGTATATTTTATCTCCGAACTTACGGAATTCGTCTCTTGCCCCATCACTGCATTAACTATTCCTTTTAAAATATATTCTTGTGGCACGGCTGGTTCAAGATCTTTGATTAATTCGAATGCTTCTCGCATGTCGTCTTGCTTTAAATAATAAATTACTAAATTCAGTCTGGCTTCTGGTATAACATCCACCAAATTGGGCAAAATTTGCAATGCACCTTCTCCACCTTTGAAAACCTAAGAAAGGGAAATAAATTGGTTATAAAAAAAAATTCGTAAATGTATAATTAAAAATGTATAATATTACGCACAACCGCGTTGTGGCGTATAAGATCGTGACTAAAGCTGAAAGAGTTGGACATCTTTTCTATCAATTGTTTCATCTCACTTTGTGCAGCGTTACCATTGTATAAACGGAAGTGATTGCACGCTTTTAAATTTATTGCTATTGCACTGTCGGGATATTTTTGCAAGTAAACTTGAAGGACTTCTTGAGCTACGTCATAATAATCTAATTTGTAATAACACAAAGCAACGTATACGTTTAGCGCAAAATAATCTCTGTAAAAAAAAAAAAAGAGGAAACATGAGTATGATTTGAATAAAATTTTTCAAAAGTCTTTTCGAAAAGCGGAAATGATGGGGAAAAGGAAGGAGAAGGAAGCGGATACCTGGAATTTCTTAATTCTTTGATCAAGCAAACGTCTGAATTTTTATCACTTTGATTTTCATCATTGCTGCTCGTATCATCGCTATCAAAATCCCTAAAGAACAGCTTGATTTTAAATATCGAAATTCTAATTCATTTATCAAACAGAATAAAAAGAAAAAACAGGTAGATTACAACCTGTTCTCTAACAAAATCTTTTTGTAAACGTCGATGGCCTCTTGATAATGTGCTCTGAGATAATGAATGGATGCCAAGCTAAGTTGATCCTCTATTACATCCTCCAACATGTGATGATACTCCATTAATTTCGCCTCGTTGCCCATTTTATGCGCCAAATGAAACAAAAGTCTGTTCTTCAATTTACTGTGCGGTGCATCCTCCAGGAGTTTTTGTGATTCAGGGTACATTCCAAGAAAGAAATAACAGCATGCCAAATTTGTCGAGGTATCCGCCGGTATTTCGTCTCGTTTTTGTAAATTTTCGTAAATCGTAGCTGCACGTTTGTAATCCCCCAAATGAAACGCGCAATAACCCATCCATAGCTCGGAGTTTAAAGTACTTTCTGAGGCGTTGTTGAATTCCAAAAGTGTTAAAGCACCTGTGTAATCGCGTTTCTCTAAAAACTCCTCTAATTTGGGTATTTTTTTGTCCGATGTAGATCTTTTCACTCCTTCGGAAGACGCTGGTTTAGCTCTTGATAATATCTATCACAAGTTTTTATTGTAGATATTAAAACAAATTCATTTCGAAAAAATCAATTATATATTATTGAATCAATTGGAAATAATGCGAATTATTGAACGTAAAAAAATGTGATTTTTAGAACATCGATAAATAATATATATTAAAGAAAAAAGAAAATGCGATGCACAATGCAATGTTTACCATTTTTAGTCACCGTTGCTAATAGATACATAAATATATTGATTACCATAAGATCGCAAAAACGAATAGACATTATCACTATATTAGTTTAATTTGGATATTACTTATTCGGGAAAAATTATTTGATAAAATGATAAATTGTTAAGATTAAACAATTTTTATTGTATATTTAAAAATTTCAAATTAAATTTTTTAGTTCCTTCCTACAGATGTCAGTTCAGTGGTGATAAAATTTAAGTAACTTTGTTTAAGAATTTATATGTATATTTTATTTTTAAGAAAATAAAATTATACACGACGTGACACTTTATATCATAACATCATTTGTAATAATTATTATTTCTAAATATAAAATTACTGAAATAAATTATATTGTAAAAAAAATTTTTTATTCAACGAGTTAAAATATGTTCCGCTTCTTAATTTGTGTAAATTTGAATAGATTGTAATTAAAATTTTTTGTACTTGACGAAATTTACATTAGGCTCGATATATGTAGAACTGATAGAAAACAAAAATTGTCAGAACGCGACTGACTGTCGTGGAGGTTACATCGCCGGTGGTGTTTGCGCATTTCTTTTCGTAATGTTGGAAGGTGTCAAACATGTTTTGTTAGTGCTTTCTGGTAAAGGTGGTGTTGGAAAATCAACAATCAGCACACAATTGGCACTTGCACTTAAGGAATCAGGTTTTCGGGTAAGTTTCAAATTTCTTGATAGTTGTAGGTTATACTACTTATATATTAAAAATATTATAGGTTGGTTTGTTAGACGTCGATCTTTGTGGACCTAGTGTGCCTTATTTGTTAAATTTAGAAGGCAAAGATGTTCATCAATCTTCTGACGGGTATTGAAAATAATTATTGTCCATTCTTATAAAAATCACTTCTATAAATTTATAAAATTTATAAAAGATTATTATGTATTTTTCTTCATATTTATATATATATATATATATATATGTATATATATGTATATATATATATATATATATATATATATGTATATATATGTATATATATATATATATTATATACATACATATGTATATATATTATTTATAAAATATAATTATTAGTTATTAATAATTAATAGTTATATTATTGATATTTTATTATGTAGATGGGTGCCAGTGTTTGCAGACAAGGAACAAAAACTGGCTGTCATGTCTATAGGATTTTTATTAAAAAACCAAAATGATAGTATTGTTTGGAGAGGTCCAAAAAAAACTGGAATGGTTAAACAATTTTTAACAGATGTTATTTGGCAAGATATTGATTATTTAATCATTGATACACCACCAGGAACCTCAGATGAACACATCACAGTAATGGAAAACTTAAAGTACGGTTAAAATTTGTTTTGTTCTTATTTATTTTTGTCACACTAAATATAAAAGAAAAGTATATAAAACATTTTATAGATTTGTACTATTTATAATGTCATGTGCTTTTAGTCTCTACACATGACTATGATTAATAATCATGTGACATTCAAATGAGGTACATTTCTTGTTAGATAAGGATTAGTCATGAGATTGATAAGCTTACACAATATATTTGAATGTGTATTAACAGAAAATATTTCAACATATAATGATAGATCAAAGTAAAATAATTAAATATTTTTTCAGAAATGTTAAATGTGATGGTGCACTTATAGTAACTACTCCACAAGCAGTTGCAGTGGATGATGTTTTACGAGAAGTAACATTTTGTAGGAAAACTGGGATTCATATATTTGGTATTATTGAAAATATGAGTGGTTTTGTCTGTCCATCATGTTCAGTTAGTATAAACTATATTTACTTAAATTATAAAAACAAATTTTTTATTTACATAATATTATTTATAGGAATGTACAAATATATTTTCCGCGGGTGGAGGAATAGCTCTTTCTAAAATGGTAAATGTTCCATTCTTAGCAAAAGTGCCTATAGACCCACAAGTGGGAAAACTAGCACATACTGGTCAAAGCATTCTAGTAACATTACCTGATAGTCAGGTAGCACAAGTGTTTCGAAAGCTAGTCGAGGAACTTACCCAGAGCAAGGAAGCATGAAAAATTTGATCTCATGTACACGGTGTTCTCAATGAAATACTGTACTTGTTCGTGGCGATAATATTAGCCCTCTGCGAACTTTCGCATTTTTTTAATATTTTTTAGTAAGACTAAAAATAAGATAAATTAATTTGAAAAGAAAAAAACATTCAGGTTTTAGTGGAAAATATATTATCATGACATAATAAACATATGAGACATATGTAAAATATTTGTATACAAATAATATATAGGATCATAAGGGGATCATTTAATTGCATTTTACTTAAAAGAGGTAGAATATATGTGTACAAATACAACGATTTTTATATAATAGCATTTATGAGAAATATATAAAAGATTTTGCACATTGTAACAAATTAAATACATGTGTGTATATATAATTCAGTGTCAGTGTTGATAAAACATTTACATTTTACATTTTAAAGTTTTTGTACAAAAATGTGAATAGATTATTATAATATCATTGTATAATGTATATACATTAAAATCTGTAAATCTATGCATTATTCTACTTACAAGTTTTTTTTAAAACTCAATGTCAATGTTCGTTTATTTACGATTTTTAATTATTGTACACATGTTCAAAAATAAAAAGATATATATTTCCCCTACTTTGGCTTTTACCTATCTATAAAATAATGAAAAATTTATTAATTTGATATTCGTTTCAGATAAGCTGTCCAAAGTTCTTTTTTGTATTGTAAAGTAGCAGCCAATTTATCTTGAGCTTCAGTAATACCTCTACCAATTACAGCTAAATCAGCTCCAGAATTTACAACAGATTCTGGTATATTGTACTGTTGCCCTAAATTATCAGAAGTTTTCGACAGTTTCACGCCTGGTGTCAATTGAATAAGTCCCAAATTTGAGAAAATATTTGATTGACAAACAATTCCAGTCACCATATCCGAACTTTGTGCGATAGATACAGCGCTCTGCGCATATTCATTAACCGTCAAAGCTCCTTTGGAAGACATTTCCGCTAATATAAACAAACCACGAGGTTCATTTATATTTTTTAAACTATTTTTCAAGCCATCTATAATATTTGGACCTGCAACTGCATGCACTGTAACAATATCTGCCCATTCAGATATTTTATAAATGCCTTTTTCATATTGTAAAGATACCGTATTTCCGATATCGGCAAATTTTCTATCTTCCATTAATAAAAATTCATGTTTTTTAGCTAAATCTTTCAAACGTTTAATAAAATCATAGCTAAAATCTTCTAATATATCTACATGTGTTTTAAATAACACAATATGTGGTCCTATTAAATCAGCTATTTCTATAATATCATTTGCTTTAGTTAAATCTGCTGCTAGACATATAGTGGATTGCTTTGTTTCCATCAAATTAAACAACTTGGAAGCAATTGCATTTTTGGTCTTTGTGCTACGAATATGAAATGGAGTTTTTAACCGTTTATCTGAAATTTTTTAAGATAAACAATTCAATTTATATAACAAATAATCAATTTATTATTAAATATTTTCTTACCTTGAACAGGAATGATTGGTGCTTGAAATTTTAATAAATAATCGGTCACATTTTTAACTATTTTTGGAGTAATCTTGTTAGCTTCTAACAAATATGCCATAAGTCTAGTAGTTGTATATAAACTCCTCATTCTAATTCCATGATGCTCTATATTTTTCTTACCATTTTGTTCTCTATCAATTACAACAAATGTGTCTGTTACTTTTAAACCTTCTTTTCTTAAAATAAATGCTGTTTCTAAAATACTGCTACCACTTGTAACCACATCTTCAATAATCACACAATGATCTCCTTGCTTAAAATTACCCTCTATGATCTTTTTTGTACCATATGCTTTTGTTTCTTTTCGTTTTATTAACATGGGCACATTAGAGTCTGCAGAAATTAATGTTGCTAATGGTAAAGCTGTATAAGGAACACCACAAATTTGTGTTATGTCTGAACATTCTTCTGCAAATGTCCATAGTATTTTTGCCAAGCGAACCTATATGTAATAATAATAAGATAAATGTAAGTATTATAAATATATTACCTTATATTACTTTGAAATATATATAAATGTTTGAAAATGATTGTAATCACTACAATAATGTTTACCATTATTTTTGGATATGATATTAATACTCTTAGATCAAAATATATTGGAGTTTTAAGACCAACTTTAGTTACAAAATCACCAAATTTAAATGCATCTATTTCATAAAGTGCTATAGCTAGCTCTTTTAATTCAGCATCCATTGCATCTAAATTTTTCAACATGGTTTCAATTTTTAATACAAACACAAAATCTTGAAAAAAAAAGACGAAATCGCTTATTTAAAAATTAAGGTTAGTTATTTTTTATCATTTAATTTTATAGAATTTTTATTATATTTTTATTGTATTTTCTAGAAGATTTTTAATTTCATATAAAAATATAAATTCAAATAACAGACAAAATAATTATATTTAAAATAATGAACTGATATCAATCTTGTGATTATCAGATATTTATCTTACTTTATACTTATATGTGACATACTGAAAGCAGAGAACATGTAACAGCATAACATATAATATAGTATATAAATCAACAGGTATAGTATTGTATCAAGTTTTTCAAGATTTAAATCATTCGCAAACTTAAGTGTTGTCTTTTTTTTTTTTTTTCTAACAAATGATAAAAATTCCATTCAATTCAATACTATTCAGAATATAGTAATATAATAATTAAATAATAAAAATATTTTCTTATAATAATATTGGGTTAAATGTTAATAAAAAATCAAACATATATTAATAATATTTTCTTTATTTTTCGTTATTCAATATTGCTGAAAACTTGATTCTCATTATGGCAAATGAATATCGTAAAAATACATTATCGTACTATGTTTGATAATATTTAAAATCGAATGTTTTTCGAATGTTTTCCTTATTTTATTTATTTCCCCAACCCCAAAGACCTTTAACAAATCCTGTAAGACCAGCTTGATCGCCACCTTTTTTAGCTTGATCGCCAAGTTTTTCGCTTAAATCAGGAAATTCAACCATATTGAAAGCTAAATCGAAAAAGAGTGGTTTGCAAGGAATAGGTTGCATAGATGGTGGCAATTTGTAAACGTTAGGTTGTTTCGTAAGAAGCGCATTATCTTCTCTATATTCGTATAAACGTTCATACAGAGGCTTTTTCGTTTTCGTGTATTTATTAATACCAGATTCTTCTTCTTGTCCATCTTCTAAAACACTGTGCGCATGTGCTGCATACTTGGCACCTTCTATAGAAATTTCTAATTTTTGGAGAGCTTCTTTTAATGATTCTGGAAGCACTTTATCATAATTTTCAAGCGCATCTTTTGCATGTTGTGCAGATCTTTGATATAAAGCCATAGCGTCTCGCCATCGATGAAGATTCGCTAACGATTGCGCCATGTAATAACATCTAAAAGCTCTGTAACCCTTTGTTTTAGCTTCCTGCTCGCGTACAAATTCTTCATCATCTTGTAGCTGTGATATTTCAACAAGATTATGAAGTGCTGCTTCGTATAATCGTACAATATCCTGTGGTTTCGTTTTTGCAGATTCTTCCGCCGCTTTGATCAATGCTAAATTTCTTTCTAAAGTACGAGACAATCTGATATATTGTAAATAAGTAATTAAATGTTGTGGAGGAGATAATTTATCATTATCTTTGTTCTTTAATTCATTTTTAAATAAATCTCGTACAATTGAGATTGCATCTTTACAATCTATTAAGTGTGCTTCCAGTAAATCAATTTTAGCTTGATTTGTTGCTGCTTTTTCTAACGTTTGATTTAATCTAGAATCAGCAATTAAAAGACCAGCTGCTCTTGGTGGTACTACACCACATGATTGACCACGCCAAGTCACTTCTTCAGCATTTGCTTGTTTTTCTCGAGTTTGAGCTATCAATGAATCTAAATTGGCTAATAATTCGCCACTTAGTTGTCCTCTCATTTGCATTAAGTCATCTATGGCAGTGGTATCTCCTATATTATAGGCACAATATCTAAGGCTCGGAGCAAGCTCCTCAACACGAGCATTGTACATTATTTGCTCAGATTCTGATAATGCGGAAGCTAGTTTTCCATATACTACCTGAGCCTTTTTCAAATTTTCCATTGCTTTTTTCCAAAGTTGTAATTCAAAATGTAAAGATCCATGTATCCATGCGACATATGCTTGAGCTTCTAATTTTGTTCTTGCATCACAATTAACACTCTAAAATATATATTTGCATTAAAAAATCAATATTTGGCATCATGAAAGAATATAGCTTACCTCTATCAATTCTTGTAGTTGTAAAGAATATGTAGCAGCTTTTCTTAGCCTAGATATCAAATGAAACTTTTTCCTTGGTTCTGTGTTAGATTCTTGTCGTAGCTGCATAGCATAACTCCAAGCACGTTCTGCCATTATTAAGGGAACTTGTAAAAATTTATCATCAGTAACCATTGCAGGTAATATATCTCTTCTTTTAAAATGACGTTTGTCTCCTTGTGGAACTTTTAAAACTTTTCTAAGACGCCTAAGTCTTCGTGAACAATAACCACGATATCGCTGATAATCACCATGTCTTAATCCATGTTGTTGTTGTGCTTCTTTTATAATTTTTAAAACTATTTAATTGTCAAGGATATTATTGTTAGAAATACTACAATAAGATTTACAAACATAAAAGGAAAATGATGATTATTAATTAAATGAATTGAATCACGTTTCAAAATAAAAATATAAAATGTAAAAAATAATTTTTATAATATCTTTTATATTTGTACATTTATTTAAATTATTTTTTTCATTATGATCATTAGAAAAAAATTTATATAATTATGAACGAAAAAAAAGTGAAAAATATAGGTTAGAAAATAACATATGGCGTTGACAGAACAATTTTCGTGTACCAAAATCTTTTTGAAAAGGATACTTTCCAACGAGTACGTCTTCTGTTCCGTCGACGTCGTATCATCGTTTATTTGATTTTCTCTCAATGATTCACTACTTTTTTCTTCCACAACCATCGTACTATAACCACGTATCCGATTTTCACTAGGTTTTTTAACCACAAATTCAACTGAAACCACAAAATATTTGTAGTTAGATGTACAATTCACATCTCTTCAAATGAAGACGCGGTAATTTTAAATGCAAGTCAATGCTGTAAATAGTGAAAATAAATTAATAAAATTTTAAATTGTACTTATTTGGAAAACTAATATAATTCCTATTTTTCGTAATAAAAATTGGCTTCTGATTTAAAAAAATTTTTAATTACTCGTTTTTTATTCTTGAAAATGTTCGAAAATTTCGAAGTTTTTATTTTTAATTTTGCATCTTCAAATTAAAAATCCAGGTAAATTCCTATTACGAATTTTATAAAATTTTTCTCAAGTAATTATTTATTATCATGAATTAATCAAATAATGTTCAATTATTCATTTGTATAACAACAAAATTATGAATAAAATTTAGTGAAAATAACAAAGAAAGCAATATTTCGAATCATATTTAAAAATAAATCCCATTTTAATTAAAAATTAGTGAAAAACATATTGTATATCAATAACATCAATTAGATATTAATCGTTAATAAATAATTAATTGAGAAGAATTTCATTAAAATTAATATAAAAAGTTTGTTTAAAACTATAGTTTTAAAACGTGAGCTTAAAACTTTTAGTAAAAAAGGAGTAATTGTTACATCAAAATGAAAGTTCCTGATAAAATAGGTAAGTATTTTTTAAATATTCTATAATTAGAATTAGATAAAATGATGAAAAGATATTTTCTCTGGAAATATGGAGCTTAAAAAGATAAGTATAAAGATAAGTATAATATTTTCATTAAAATTTGCGTATAATCTAAATATAATGCATCAAAAAGTCAATTCTTGGAAATAACGTCAAATTCTTAGAATTTTCTTAGAAAATTTTCACTTTCAAAGTTCGAATTCAAAATTTTTGTTTACAAACAAAGATTTGTTTATTTACATTTTACATTTGTTTATTTACATTTTCAATGTTTATTTACAAAAATTTTCGAAAATTTATAAAAATTTCATATCGAAGTCTTAAAATTTTCGTTTGTTTGCAAACAATGGCCTGTTTATTTTGATTTTCAATGTTTATTTACATTTTTTTATTGTTTTGAGAAAATTCCTAGAAATGACGTCAATTTCCTGGAATTTTCGAAATATAAATTTTTTTATCAAATTTTATATACTTGTCTGTTCGATACTTACCTTTACTTACCTTTTATAATTGCTATTTCAGATGACATTATATGTTTTTTCAAAAGTTTTTCCAGTTTTCTTAGTTCCACAAATACTTACCGTTTAAAAACTTACCGTTTATAACTTAATTATAAATCAATTGATTTTAAAAAAAATATATAATAAAATTTTTAATGTTATATTTTTATAAATGGATGCATAAACTTAACATAAAAAAATTAAATGATTTAAATCTTACAAAAAGTTTTAATTAATGAAGGCGAACGAATAAAGAAATCGTCATCGTTTTTTAGCAAGCGCATGAATTTGTAAAGTAAATATAGACAAGGAAAGTAAATAGTGAAAAAAGGATAGAGATAGATTGAAAATTGTGAAATCAGCGCCATCTCCAGAGTGCCGCAAACGAAACTCGCGTAGAAAGGACAGAAAATAGTGGAAGAAGGATAGAGATAGAATTGTATTTGTGTGCCATCTCTTGAATATTTCTGAAAAAATATATTTTCTTTAATATTCAAGAGATGGCGCTAATTCTCAATTCTTGCTCTGACTTATCCTACTTTAAAGAAGTACCTTTAAAACCTGAAAGATAGCGTTAATGATTAATTCCTTTGTTATCTCTATCCTTCTCTTTCTATTTTCTGTCCTTTCTACATGAGTTTCATTTGCGGCACTCTGGAGATGGCGCTGATTTCACAATTTTTACCCTATCTCTGTCCTTTTCTCAATATTTACTTTCTTTGTCTACGTTTATTTCCTACACATTCCTATATATTTATACTCAAACGAGATAATTACAATAGTTGATTAATTTTTTTATCTTCACTGTTCAATATATTGATTAAAAATCTTAATAAAATCTATTCCAATCAATTTTTAGATACGATATATTACAAATAATTAGAATAAATCAGTAAAAATTAACGAGTTATTTATTTTACACATTTCGAAGAAAGAAAAATAAATTTTTATTTTAAGTATCTATTATATAAAAAATTTCTGCTCGTACTGATCTACGAAATTTAAGAAATATAAGAGACATTTTCCATTTATCATCTTTGATATCGAGAATTCTTGGCGCGTTACATAATTTTATCGCTGTAATCTCATTAAAAATAGAAAAGAAGAGTGTGCACAGGCATTCTGTTCGCGATGACTTAACGCGAGAATACGTCCATTTGAACGACAAAACTGCTCGACGAGCGAAAAGAAACATCCTCCAGCTTCTGTGAATCCTTTCTGATTATGCAAACGACGCATTAGAATGCATTCCATCGGAATGTTCGACATTCCTGTGGAAACTACGCCCCTCAAACCTTGCGCTACGCTGCATGCGACCGCTTATAATCTTCTAATATGAAAGAATCTTTCAAATATATAGCTTTTTGAAATGGTTATCGTTAGCGTGATGTTTCCTTTTGCAAAAAAAGAAAATTGCTATGATCTTCGAATTATATCACGGATCGAACGAAATGGTATATATGACGTACAAAGAATTAAAATCTTAAAATGGTAAAAATTGGTCGTAATATTTGGATTAAAAAATCGAAATCAATTTTTATAAATTGATTTTCTCAAAAAGGAGACGTTGCAGTCGAAGAAAAGGAAGAAGAGGAGGAGGAAGAAAAAGAAGAAAGAATCGAAGGGAAACGTGGATAATGTTTATCAGAGCGCATTGGACCGTGAGTTTTTCGCCTCTCCCCATAAATCAACCCTTAATGTTCGTCCCTTTGTGATCTTCGACGACATTCTCAACTTTCTTCCTCCGGTGGAAGAAATGTTAGTCGAGCAACTTTCTGCTTTCTTCCTTCGTGAAATCACCCTATCCCTCTCCCTGCCACTCCGATATAGATTTTTATTCGGCCAAAAAAGAAGAAAACTCACTCTCGAGGAGAGAAGTAACAACCATTTCATTTTATGCCCCGAACTGCCTTGCCGTGGTTATACGTAGATATAACCACTTTCGATGCTAATTTTCAACTATCCAACTTTTCTTCTTCCCGGGGACGATTATCATTACTGATGTATCGGAATAATAATAAAATGTTTCGTCCAACTTTTTACTTCATATTTATTCGACTCGTATTATTTATTTCCTGGCACTCAAACTCACGAGAAAGAATCACGAGAGAAAGAAAAGTTCTCGGAAAGAAAACGTTCCTCTTCATAAACATTCCATTGTTTGGAAATTTTTCGACACAGCTTCCCTCTCGATCCGATTTGATCGATTGATCTGCCGACCCTCCACCGTATCCACCATTAAATTATTCGCCATTTTTCGATGAACTATTCCACAAAGTTTAACCCAATAATCCAAGTTCCGCTCGGTAAATAAGTCCTGTTGACTCTTTCTCCCCCTCTCTCTCTCTCTGCGGGAAAGTCGAACGGTAAAGCAAGTGAAAGTTTTAAGTGGATAAAGTCGGCCGATGATCAGGCGTCGGGCTCGACTAGACTTCTCGGAAATTCGCGTTAGATCTCGAAGAACACACCTCTTGTGTCACAACGATCGTTTCCTCTCGAATAATATAACGATTTCGATTCCCCGATTACGATTAAATGAAAACCCGTTCTCAGTTTATCCCCCGCGAATTTCCACGCGACGTCGTCGAGTTGAAAACTTTTCCAGAGAATCGAGCGAATCTGCAGGATCTACGTATCCATCTCTCCCGTTAATACCTTTTCGAAAATCTGGGGAAACGTTTCGTTTTCGGCAAGATATAATCTTGAGAAACATCCGATCCCGAACGGAGGGAAAAGCTTTGCCCTTGGAGCGCAGATTTTACTCGCGATCGACTCGAGACGAGGTTTCGAAATGTCCCGACTTGTATTGTAAACTGGATAAGCAATAAGCATGGAGGAATCGTGGAAATTGCTGCTCGGTCTGGAAATTCGTCTGGATGGGAAATTGCGAGCTGTCAGGAAACAGACTGGTGGTTCTGGCCAGGACGTTTAACGTCATAGACAAAGCCGAGATTGCGTAATTAACAGGATATATCCTTGCCAATCCACCCCCTCCCCAGATCGGTGGCAAGGGGTTCCGCGTCTTGCAAAGGGGGATTGAGATCGTGTTACGCCCCTGTCGGTTACAGGAACCGGTTGCCAAAGCTGCTTAAGACGACTACCAAGATTGATTGGAATCCGGGCTTGCACGCGAACCACTCTCCTTTGCCCGCTTAGTCCCTTGTTTTTCAATTGTAATCCCTTTGATACACGTGATGCAGTTTCTAAGATTTCGGCCAAACGGTCGAATTAATTATTTACGAGCCGATCTCGAAGACGGGATTGGAAATTCAAATTCTTCGAATTTTCACACGCGCGCGAAACAGAGAGAGAGAGAGAGAGAGAAACTATTAATTTAATCCTTGCTCGAATTTTCACGCGCAACTTTCCTCCCTTGGACGAATTCAATTTGAAACGGCTTCGTTTGCACATACCTGAGATTCTCGATGGAAGAAGAGTTTTAAAGTTTTCGACACGATTATCTGATAATTGTTTGACGTAAATGGCGGCTTGATTAAGCGGTGAAGAATGGAAAGTTTTCGAATGGATGGTCGCACAGTTGGCGAGCTTTTATTGATCTTAAGTGAAAATTCGTCGTTTACCTTGGGCCACGTGAAAACTTTCGCCCAAGTTTAGGGGGAATGAGGGTAGCAGCGTCGTGGATAAATCGACGATTCACACGGAGGAACGTGTCAATTTTGCGAGAAAAAAAAAGAAAAATAAATAAATACATCTTCCAAAGATACGAAAAAAAAATTGATGGTCCTTGGAAATAGATTTAAGATTCAAAATTTCCAGAAGATCGAAAGTAGAATCAGAAAGTTTCGGGATTTTCAACTTTTTTTAATCACACTTTCGAAAGAAAAAAATTGCACCAACGAGTTTTCTAAAATTAAACATTATGAATTTTCTATTTATTTCTACGATTTTCTTTCTCTTTTTTTTCGTCCCGAGCGTTTCGTCTCGTCTCGTTTCTCGCGAAATAAAATTAGAACGAGACTCGACGTTGGTGAGCAAGTTTCGTAAAAGAGGAATAAAATTCGATAAAGGATCGAAACGGAGGAGGAAAAAAAAAAAAAAAAAGAAAAAAAAAGAAGGATGGTTGATAATGAAACTCGCCATTGGACAGCTTGGAAATCCTTAAATTATTATGGCGCGCGGTGTAATTAAAAGACCCGCTGAATCTTTTAGATTGGCTTAATGAAACTCGGCGAAAAAATTGATTTTTTTAATCGATATTGCGCTTCCTTTCCATTTTCAGTGTCTCTTAATATTGGCAATTATATCGAGCCTCGATTCAATTCGGTAGCTTAATTGGCTAATGGAAAATTATCGAGTTAAAAAATCGGGGAAAAAATGATTAAACGTTATTACTTCTAATTTTTCAAACATCCACGATATTCGTACGATTTTATTGTCGCGGGATAGGTGGAAAGAAGGTACTCGATTTTATGTTTTCTCGCTTAGAATTCTGTACTTCTTGAATAATTAGGAAGATGACGGAAGGAAAAGTGGAGAGAGAGAGAGAGAGAGAGAGAGAGTTTGATCGGCAAGTTCAACACGATATTTTAAGGTCTTGCACCAAGAAGTTGGGGCAAAACTTTGGGGCAAAAATTACAATATTAAATTGCGCGAAATTAATTCTGGAAAACTTTTTATATCTACCTCTTTACTTTGTTCCAAGTTAAGAAAGGGAAAGAAAATTTGATAAGCAGACTTACCAAACTTGGGTCGAGAAATGAAAAATCGAGTATTCTTAACGTATGTAAAGAAGAAAAAAAAAAATCGAAACCTCGTCCAATTATTTTATCAAAATAATCCCGTGTCCCCGTGAAGAATAGGTAGGGATAACAAGGAAGGGATAGAAGCAAGAGTTTCGGTAAAAAAAAGAAAAAATACATCGATGGGTACTTGCTCAACAGAATTTCTTTTCTTTTGCCTCCTTCCCTTCTCCCTCTCCCCTTCCCTTCTCCAAAGAAAAAAAAAAGAACACTTACGAGTTACATGTGCATTTCGAAAACATTCGCGCGTACGAAAAAGCACACATTAAAAAAGACACGCACACGCATAGCCTTTTTCACATGGATTTACATTCCATCTCGCACGCTGTTACGTATAATAATTCCACGGGGTGGAAATTGGATTCTTCCGGGTAAAAAAAGAATCTGACGCTAGATCGTCGATAATGCGATAAGTGCGTTGTGTTATCTCGAGGAACTCGGAAAATCGCCTTCATCCCCTTTAAAGATGATAAACGATAAACGTGCGAGCCGATAGATCGCCGCGCGACATTTCGACGAGGTTTCATCGGGTTGATGAACTCTGGAAACGCTCGATCGGATAACATTACACTCGTTATTTTCGACGATGAAACGCAGTTATCGTAAATATATCCAGCCCTGAAAAGCGACTCTATCGATTTTATATCTTTTACATATATATATATACATGGAAAGCAGGCGTTCCAAATGATTTTGATCTTAAAATTCTTCCCTTAATTACGATACATACACTATGTACAATCTCTTTGTACAACAACAGATTTTCTTTACGATAAAAACAAAAAAGAGAAAAAAAAACAGAGAAAGAATAAAATAGACTTGATATATATATAATATATAAACAACGATTAACAATATTCGAAAAAAAAAGAAATCTTAAAAAGAAAGTATCCTCGATAAAATATATATATATCTCTTATCTTTGTCCCTGTTATCTGTTCGCTCAACATTATTTTATACACGCATATTTTTACACGTTTTTTTTTTTTTTACAATAAATCTACATCGATCCATCATCACCAGTTAAAAGTCTCACTTCTTCTTCTTCTTCTTCTTCCCCTCGTTTCGTCAACGTTTCATCAGAATCTCTAATTCACACTAACGATACAATCGAAAGAAACGGCTAGGATCCGGTATCCTCCGTTTTCTCGTGGACGATTTGACTCGAATCCTCTCGATTCACACAGTCTCTGATCGCTTGAAGGATCACGCGCACCCTCCTGTCGAGGGCCGTCAGATGGGGTTCCCACAGAACGGGGGCCACTGGGTCCTTGGCCATGCTTTTTCGCAATGCCTCGCTCAGAGGGACTGGTCCGTTGTGAAATCTAGAAAAGAGAAAGGAAAAGAAAAGGAAAAAAAAAAAAAGAAAAAGAAAAGAAAGAGAAACAATGTTTCGGATATAAAATATGTTCGCACCATCCTCCTCCTCCGTTTTAATATCAACGTGATAATTCCTCGTGGATAAATTGTACGGGCGAGAGACGAACGAAACGACGACGACGAGGGTAAATTTGAAAACCCTTATGGGACGTCTCCCGACTCTCGCAACTCGAAATAAGCTTAAAATAAAATCCTAAAGATAAGCTTTTCTCCCCCGTGAAAACAGAGAGAGAGAGAGAGAAGAGGGATGGAATATCGAAAAGAATTTTCGCCCATTCCGAAACTCCGTTCGAAAATTCAAACACTCTTCCCCCTCTCCTCCCCGCTATCCTATCCTAAGAGAAAATTTGTGGTCGGATCCTCCTCGCCTCTTTCAATATTCACCGAATCAAAGTAATTCGATCGTTTTTAATAAACATGCAAATCGACAGGACGCAGAAGTCGTCGGAACTCGAAAGATTAAAAACGTGATCCTCTTTCTCTGTCTACGGCCATCCTCCCTCCCTCCCTCCCTCCCTCCCGGACGTATTGATCACAGGCAGAGGCAGAGAGCGCGAGGCGACAGAAATTTTTCAATAAAAATGCAAATGCTCGTAATTAGAAGTTTGACTCGACGAAAGGTAAGACACGTATCTTAGTATCTATCATCTCTCGTCACGCTCGCCTTCTTTTTTTTTTTTTTTTCTTACCTCTCCTAGAGGAAAAATTATAATATCTTTTTCTCTCTTTCTCTCTTCTTTCTCCCCAGTTCGAAATTTTCCACATTGGTCGAACGAATCCTTCGAGATTTCGAGACGTGGCTCGATAATATAGGATCCGGGTCTTTCTTGCGGAACAGGCAATGAATAAAGTATCGACTTGAGCAGACAGGTCGCGGATAGTATTTATAGCGTGTACAGGGTGATCCATTTTACTTTCGCGAAACAGAGATATTTGAAAAGGATATTTCAAATTTGATACAACTTTACGATATTTTACCACGTTATTTGCGTTATTATAACCTTTTAATTTCGATCATTTGGATTGGAATAATCTTTCGAATTTTGATAAAAGAGAAAGGAAAAGAAGAAATTTAGAAAATATTTGCAAGAAGAAAATCATGCTTATCGAGAAAAATTAAGAGAGATAAACTAATTGTTTAAAAGTTTATTATAATATTCCGTTTATTTTTCACCAGTCCACGTGTCGATAAATTCTTTTGTTTGCTTGCATAAAAATCGAGCGATAAAAGAATATAGAAAGGAAACTTGCCGACAATTTGTTTCTTAACTTTCGAATATACGTGGATGAAGAAAAACATTTGAACGTTATATCAATTGATATATATATATATAGTGGCTTTTTAACGGAGCCACCCAGTATACGCAGACTTGTGTGTATATTTAAGGACACATTCTCGAAGAAGCACGCGGATAAAAGTATTTTTCTGGCTGGCTACTTCTCGATGTCACAGGGGAACGTAGAAAAGCACGTTGCTCTCTGTCGAGAGGAGGATAAAGACTTGATCGAACAGCTTTTATACCATTCGAACGATTATGGTTTTCCAGGATATCGACGATCCTCAACGATGATCCATACGATTCTTTTTTAATATTTATCTAATATCGGAATATCATCTTTCGAACTTTAATCTAATTTGTCTTCTTTTATCGAAGTGTCAGATCGTTAAATTGTAAATTTAACGATCTAATAATCACGTTTAATAAAAAAAAAGGGAAAAAAGATATGGCCTTATATGGGCCTTTCCGTACGAAGATTGGATCAGCTGAACGAGAATTGAATGAAAACGAAGTCATAATGAAAGAGAAGTAACCATGACTGACACGATGAAGTAGCTGCAATGAAGTATCCACAGGATGCAATTATCCTATAATATTAGGTTTAATGGACAACGTGTGGGCTTCTTCAATGCGCCTTCCAACCGTCCAACACGATTTCATTCAAGATAGTTCGAGGCAGCCACGATAATAAGCCTTCCGATTAATTCGAAATTAGATACACGTTTATTTCTTCGCCGACCTTTCTCGTCTAAATTCTGCGCAATTATATAAATTTTCGAAGGAACTGAGACATTTGTATTTATTACGATAAATTATTAGGTTATCGCTGAAAGATTTTTTCCTACAGAATTGAATATAATTTTGAACAGATTGTAAGAATCAATTTTGAATTTAAAATTTGTCAAATCACAAATTGAACGATTCGGATGTAATTTTGAATACATTATAAGAATCGATATTTTCGAATTTAAAATTTGTTATTTTTTCCAAAAGTATTTCTAAAATTTTATTGAAAAAAAATGTTTCAAATTGAACGAGTTGGATATAATTTTAGACTGACATCAATTTCAATTCCTTCGCGTAGAAAACACGTAGAAAAATGATAAATCGCAACGAAACGATTTGTTACTTTCTCGGAAAAGCATCTCTTTCTGCGCCAAACAAAAAGAATAAAATTTCGAAATGGCAAGAATTTTGAGCAACGTTTCCAAGAATTTCAGGCGAGTAAGGATGAATCTCAATCGAACCGCGAATATATATATATATACACACACATAGAAAGATAAATCGAATGAGAAAAATGCAAAGGGATCCAGAGGGGAGAATTCAGAGAATCCCGAGATTACTCCTCCGCCACGGTGGAATTCAATCTACGAAATGTTCAAGTTTTATCGAGAACAGGTGTCGTGGACGGACGGCGCGGCAGAAAGGAAGGACGAAGCCGGTTTTTTTACTCGACTTAGCTCGCGCGTAACGACAACTTAAGCAACGTGTCGAACAAAATCGATAATCGTCCCATCGTATCGCGTCGGCCACCGTGCACGCGCGCACGTGTGTGTGTGTGTGTCGAAACGCGTGTCGGTGAAATCCGCTCTCGGCCCGAATTTATCGCGGCCGTAAAAAGCCCGTCGTCCTCGTCGTGAATCCGCATCAAAGCGGAGATTCACGAGCGACGCCTGCGACGGCCAATTCTGGTAAAACGTTTCACTCCGAAATCCGCCTTATCCAGCCCCGGGGGCCACGGCTCGTAAACTTTTCCCATCGTTTCCCTTTTTTCGAAATCCGCCGAGAGGCCCTCTCCTCCCGCTCTGAATTGTAAATTCGACCCGGATCGATCCTGTTCGCGACAGGACCGTGCCTCGATACCATCGCCATCACGGCTCTTCTCTCTCGCTCTCTCTCTCTATCTATCTATCTCCGCGATAGATAGACGGTTGGAAATTAATAGGAGGTCGGATGGGGGGCTTGGCTTGACTTACGAGTGGACGAGATAGATATCGAAATAGATCGATGGATTTTTCGAGCAAGGTTTAGTGGGGGTGAAGAACGGAGGATGGACGGAACGTGGATGGATCTTTTGAAGTCGATGACATTTTTACTGAATTTCTTTTAATGAAGGAAAGGAGGGGAGAAATGGGGAAAAATGGAGATTAGGAGGGTTTCGGGAGGGATTGGAGGAAGAGAACTTACTTTAGAAGGGTGCTTAGAGTCGTTTGCCTGATCATGCAACACTGTAAGATGGGGGCCAGGATGGAGATCTCGTCGTGGAAGGGTCTGCCAAATCCTCTTCCGTGATCCAAGTGCAGGGGAAACGTGTTGTTGCCGAAAATCTTGAACGTCTCGTAATGGTGTCTATCCATGTTCCCCATGAGGAAGTCTAAGACAGCCATGTCCATTAGATCCAGCAACCTTCTACCCTCGTGATAGGGTGGGATCTCTTTCACGAGGGAACAGTAATCCGAATCTGAAAAAATACATATTCCCGGATGGAAGATTGAAAAACATTTTCTTCATTACCGTCATTTTAATTAAAGACATCGTATGATATACGAGCCGAGCTTAAAATAGATTTATACTTATTTTTTTCTGCGTGAAATTTTAATACCCGATGGATATACATTCGTATATTAACCAGTTTATGAAGCGAATCATGAAAAGCTACGCAACCTTCTAAAATTTTCAAACCGTCTGCCTATCAAATATTCACCGAGCCGCTCGAAAATTTACTTTTATCGCCAACAATTTGTTCAAACTTCTACACGTTTCGATTTTCAATCTTTTTAAATCTTGCTTTATATTTGAAAAAAAAAATCTTTACGCCAATATCTTATTACCAGAATATCCATCCCCGAATAATAAAATTAACTTTGAAACGTCTTGTTAAAAATCAACAAAACTCGGAATTATTAATCGAACCACGAGCGATTAATTCGCAGAATCGGCGTTATCTCCTCCTCCGTTAAACCGGTTTTCGTTTCATCTCGATACGTTTGCTTTCCTGAAATATCGTCGTCGAATCACCGACTATAATTTTTGATAATTCGATATCCCTGTCTCTCTCGCTCAACCGACCTACCCCAAATCGTCTACCTGCGCAGCGGTCACTGATTTAACTGCTTTTTGCCACTACTACCACCACCAGACGTGCGTAAACAATTTCTAGAGTGAGAGAGACAGAGATAGGGAGAGTGAGAGGGGAAGGGAGGGAAAGTAGGTCACGGCGTTTCCCTAGAACTTGAATCCACCATTCATCTTACACGCTATCGGCTCCTATATCTCGGCAACCATTGAACGTATCGACATCAAACAAAGTGCATTATGGAGAGTACGTTCCCGGCTACGTATCGAGCTATACCCAATGGAAAATTGGATGGATGTATTTTGCAATCGTGGTTAAGAAGAACGGATCGCTACTAGAATGGTCATGTTTTCGAACGATTAATAGAGGAATCGTTTCTCTCTCTCTCTCTTTTTTTTTTAATAAATCAAACTTTCTTATTTATTTAAAAAAAAAAAAAAGAACGCTCTATGGTGTTTTGAAAATATCAGAGTCCTTTCATCGTACCTTTTCTCTTTTTTCTTCTTCGCTTCTTTTTTTTTTTACTTAACACGAAACTTCACGAATCAACGGTATATTATAGAAAGGGCTCCTATTTTCAGACTAGAGAGAATTGGCCGGGCGATAAATAATAATCGGAGGAAAAATGTAACGATAAATGGCGGGGGAGGGGAAAAAAACCTCACCATGCTCCCACTGGGCCTTCTTCCTCTTGTGATAACTCCTCCGCCAGGGGTGTCTCCATGCCTTCCTCGCGACGAAAGATTTATCCGGCAAGAAAGCGGCGAAACTGCCTTCAAGGGTGTCCGGATTTCCGCAAATCGCGTGCGCCGTATCGCAGTAATAACTGCACTTGCCGTGGAAGCAGATATTACCGGCCGGGCTGACGAAGAACGTCTTCAGCAGTTCGCCGTCGGCGATCTGATAAATCTCCGTCGTTAGGTTCAACGTTCGCCCTGTAACTGGCATCGCCCTCCTGAATCCAAGCAGCCTGTAACGGGGCAAACTTTTATCATTTCGAGATTTTCGAGAGAGGCAGGAGAAGAAACTCGTCTCCAATTGTCTCCTTCCCCATTCCTTTTTTATCGACCATATAAAAATAATACGATACAGCATCGACAGAATATAAAAATCCATGTAACATAAAAATAATATCGAAATGGTCGAGTTACCTGTCCAAGTGGAACGCGGCGATCTCGGCCGTGTGCCTCTCGAAATCGGTGAAGTAGAAGTGATTGGGCAGAGTTTGTTGTTCCCTTGGAAACCTGTACATAAGCATAAACAGACGTAATAACGAGTCGTGGAACGTTTCTGGAAACGTTCAGGGCAAACAAGGGGAATCTGCATTTTCGTTATACGCGAATAATACACTCGTGTTTTTCGATCCAACATCCCGTGGAAAATTTCTCCTTTTTTCCCGGGGAAATATTTTTGCCCCCCCCCTTTCAAGGGCGAGAAGATACGCGAACGAGAATAAACGAGAGGATCTATATACTCAACCCGAAAACACGGGAGTTGGAAAGTAATTTCCATTTTCGCGACAATGTTGAATCGTTCGGGAAGAAATCCTCGCCCTCCCCGTAATTGCGCCACGACATCTCAATTTATCACGTTCGTTCTCACTTTCTCGAAGGAATAACTTCTACTTGCAGCAGCGGTCAACGATGGAATTGAATCGAAAGAAGGAAGGAAGGAAGGAAGGAAGGAAAGAAAGAAAAAGGAATTTCTCTATTCTCAATTTCGTGTTTGTTATTTCGAGAGAAAAATATTTATCTCGTTTCAAGGCCGTGACACGTGCAACTCCGCGACAGTTTCGAATTCAGTCGGAATTCAGGAGGAGACGATTTCTCGAGAAAGCATAACCGAGAGAATAGGCAAGGGGGAGGGGAGGGCAGGGGGAAGAGAAACGGTTCCTCTTCTTTTTCCACGTCTTCCATCGCGAGAGTCGACGGCGATAAATAAAAAAAACCGTCCCCGGGGAATCCTTCTCCGCTACGTGTGCACCTTTCCTCGCGAAAATATGGCGGAGGAACGAGAACAGAGGAGGCAGAATTCCGTCGATGTACCGTGACGTTGAACGAGTGGATACCGAGCGCTATCGAATATGTAAATAATCGAGTATATAGATATGGCGGGTGAAACGGATCTCTGTTGTTGTTTGGATCGAAATAAGCCGAATTTTTTAATAAAAGTCAATCTTCGATTCTCGACGCCATCGCGCCCCTGCGTCGATTCCAACTTTTACCTCGAACTTCGAATTAAAATCCGTTCGGAATCACCGAAATATCCTCCCATTAACCCAGTCTTCGAACTCGGTATTACGTTTTATCAATGTCCGGGCGAAAATAATTCTCACCAATCGCTCTTCACTCTTCATCGAAAAAATGATCTTACACTTTGTAATCATGAACCGAACTGAACACCATCGACTCGAACTCGTTCGATATAATTGGGAGGGGCACGTCACTGAAATCTCGTTGTCAAAGATTAACGATAACGATATTTCACAGAATGAAATAAGACAGAAAATTCTTTTGGTAAAATATTTATCAACGATGCGCAAGATTTCTTCTAAATTCTCTCCAAGCGAAATTCAAGGATGGAAAAATTCGATCTTGAAATTGGAGAAATCTATATTGCAGAGCAAACAGCATGGTGAATTGTCGAAACTCTCTTTATCATTTTCCGAATCGAAATATGAGGAAGTTCACTGCTTTTACTACGCCTCGTTCCAAAAGATGGAAACGAAACGTTTAATTCGTATCACGATTTTCTTCCAAAGTCTCGAACGCTTTGAGAAAAAAAGATGCTCAATTTTCTACTTAAGAACTTTCCAAAATATCCATTTTTCGATTCTCCCTCGACTTCCGATACAATTTCGAATCTCCATCTCCAAAACTTCCTCCATCGATTAATTAAAACGAAAAAAAAAAAAGAAACGTTCAATTTCGCGAAACATCACACAGAGATCGGAGACGTTGGTTAAGAATTGAAGACATCCAAGGTGGAAAGGGATCGTCTCTTCTTATCTGGAAGAAAAACGATTTTGAGAAAGAAGCAGAGGAGGAACCGTGAAAAAAAAAACGCGGCGCTTCGAGGAACTTTTCCAAGCAGTCTTGGCTAATTAATACGACGGTCGCGCGGTAATTAGCGCGTAATTTGCATCCGATTAAAAGTTAACTGGCCGTCTCAGGGACCTCTGCCAAGCCAACTCTTCCCGCCTGACCTTCCGACACCGCGCCATAATTCTGTTTACCCAAACAGAAGCAGCCCCTTCTCCTTCTCGGCTCAAGAATTTTTTCCACATTGTCTGCGGCTCCACGACAGGGGAAAGATAACCGGATATTTGGTCGAAATAATTGCCTGGAATAAGAGCCCCGTCTCGCTGCTATTTTATATTCAAATGAACCGCTTTGGACGCGATTTATTTCCGCGCGCAAATATTAATTGCATCGGCGAGGACCTCGAGAGAGAAGGAGAGAGGGAGAGGGAGAGATTTATAGGTCAGATTAGAAGAATTACTTTACTTTCCGCCCGTCTCGATCTGGAATACTCGTTTTTTCTTTCTTTTTTTTTTTTTTTTTTGTCAAGACAAATTGAATCGAATTAATAGATTTCGAAGAACAGTGATAAATGGTGAAATAATCGAGAGGCAGAAATGGGGTTTCGATCCATACTTTTCTACTTTTAGGATAATTTATTGGCGATAATTTTCTAGTTTCGTTTATTTTTTTTCCCCCCTCCCACTTCTAATAAAATATTCCTTATAAATTTGAAATACGATTTGAACATTTTATATATATATATATATATACGTTTATAAGGTTTAATTTCAAAAGATATATATAACGATAAATTCTGATTTACTCTTTGAAAAATTTACAACGACGTCGATCGCAAAATATTTTTCAAGCGCATGGACCATTAGAGAATGAATTATTCACCCGTCGTTCTCCAATTATTTTCCTCTTGTATTCTTTTTTTTTTTTACGAATTTCACAAATTCTTGAGCCTCGATCACCGAATAAATTTTCCACCCGATTGTCTACACAATTTTCATTGCGCGGAGCAATAATTCTCGCGCGAGTCACGTATGTATACTCGAGATTTTTGTAAAAAACGGGAGGGGAAAAGTCGGTTCCATTCGGATTCGCGGCGCCGTGAATGATCGAACGCTGATCGCGTCCACGACTAATGATGTAGGTCGATGGTAATTATTGCTGCACGATTAGTCGACGAGGTAAATCGGCAAATGAGAAACGTCTGACCTCCACTGATCACCCATCTCTATTTTTCCCCCCTGAAGCAAACGAATTCACTTAAAACACACATACACCAATTAAAATTTAATCGTCCAGATCGGTTGGAAACAAGCTGTATATACGCTTTCAGCTGAATCGTGTTTTCAAACTCGATTTATTACCTTTCACGGTCCTTTATCGCGATGAAACTTAAGAAAGTTCTTTGAAGCGAGGCAAAGAGGGAAATTATCGAAATTTGTTAAATAAAATATGAGGGAAGGGTTAGAAAAGAAAGGTGTTTTTAATAATGGAGGATAGTGAGAGGGTGAGGGAGGATTCCGAGGGCAAAGTTCCGCGGCAAATTTAATAACGAGAACTTGGGTAAGAGGGAAGGAAGGAAAGGAGGGAGAGAGGAAAACTTCTGTTTCTCGCAAATCGTAACTGACAAATTTATTTTTAATAAAATCGTTTCACCGAATAAACACCCGAGTCGATCTTTTCAATCGATTCCTGAGAAAATCAAATCGATTTTTCCAAGTGAAAACGACCGAAAAATCACCGAAATTCGTATAAAAAGAATCGGAGCTTGTTGCCGAATGTTGCAGAGGTTGGCCCAATCAAAGGCCCTTGAAGCTCGAGAGGGCGCGATAAAAAGAATCTAGAAGAAGCGAAGAAATAATTTCGCGGAGGAGAACTCGTCGTGAGAAATTGTTCATTCGACGAGTCTCTTCTTCCTTTACTTTAAGAGAGGTAAAAATAGACAGAAAGGAGAAGAAGAAGAAGGAAAGAAGAAGATGTGAAGGTTTAGGGATGAAAGAGAGAGAGAGAAAGGGAGAAAGAAAGGCAGCAGCGGTTCGTTTTTTCGAAAGAGAAAGAGAGAGGGGGAGAGAGAGGTGTCTTCCTCCTTAACGTGTAACGAGAGCTTATTGCGGGATTGGCGGCGGGATTGGGACGGTGGCAATTTCGTCCTCGAATTCTCCATCTCTCCCTCCCCCTTCCTCGTTCGCACGACGCCCCTCGACGCCAGCGCTTTTCGTATCGCCTTCGTCAGGGAGGATGGGTCCTCCAGGCCGGAAAACTTTCCCTGAAAACTTATTGCCCAACTTATTACCGGAGTTTAAGCCGTCCTCGGCCACTTATCGTGGAATCTTCGGCCGACCGGAAGTTTAAAAGGGGCAAGAGTGTGTGTGTGTGTACGGAGAGAAGAGGAGGAGGAGGAGGAGGATAAAAAGGAGTCGCAATAAGCGTTCGAACGAGGCTCACTTGTCTCGAATTCTCCCTCCGCTTCGCGATATTACGTTTTCTCTGCTTTATTCTTCCACTTCCCCAACAGTTCCGCCAACCGGTACGACGATGGGAATTTGGAACGAGTGTAACGAGGGAAAATTGGCGAGAACTGCCGCCTGAAACTCATGGAAGGTAAGAAAGAGGAAAGAAAGAATCGAGAAGCGAGAGAGGATTAAATTAATCGAAACGATTGTCATATCTTTGGAAAGATGTTTTTTGGTAAATAATAATAATATTCCTTCCACGATCTTTTTAATCTCTTTTATGAATTTATGAATTTCACAGGTGTGTAAGGGAGATATAGAATCTGGTAAACGAGGCCAAGATATTACGAAGAAGAAAAAGGAAGAAAGTAAATTCGTATCAAATAGTCAGCTGGCTAATAACTTTCATTCTCACGCCGCCCAGTGGTTCGAATAATAGGAATATAACTGGACAAAATTACTTTTTTCCACTTATATATGATTCTAGATTTAATTTTTAGAAAACGGTACTGATTTTTATTATAATTTATTATTTCTTTAAAAATTAACATTGCATTTAATTAGTATAGAATAAAAAAGAAAATACATAATAATCAATATATAAAAATATATAAATATATAAATATTCGTGATTTGAACCCTTAAGTAACCGCGCAAAATTTACGTGGCAGCAAAAATCTTGTAGCAAGCAATTAATTTAGAAAACGCTTCGAATTTGACAAACGTACAATAAACTGAATCTTGAGAATTAGAAATGTATTCTAAAGAAACGGATGTTAAAGAAAAAATGCTTATTAAAAAAAGAAATTATGGATATTTGCTAAGAGATGCTCTCGATAATCCTATCCTATAAATTATCCATATAGGCCAAATATGGATCTAAATTTAGTGATAATAACAAAAGAACGATAAAAAACAATAAAAATGAAAATTATAAAATAAAGAAAGCATTGTAAGAAGACATACCGTATATCGATTGTTCAAAAATTGAAAGAAACAAAAGAATTGCCAAAGTTAGGAATTATTATTGCCAAATTATTATTGCTTATTTCTCCAAAATATAACAATGAATATAAAAATGCATATATTATAATATAGAATATCTTAAAATTAATTCATAAATATCAACGGCTAGATCCTTGCTGACGTAAACATTAAAATTAATTTTAATATAGTTTTGCAAAGTTCTGCGAATCAAATATGTATCAGTAAAAAAAAAAATAAAAAGTTTCCAGTTTTCATACACTCATCTTGTTGGAACGATATGGAACATATGAAAAATCAAATTATTACATCCTGTAAATTTCTAATATTAATAATATTAATTAAACTTTAATTTATGAAAAAAGAAACTTATTAATTAATAACGATTTAAATTAAAATAGATGTTTCGAGATGTTATATCCGTTACAAAATTGAAAGTTAAATCGAAGCTTATCGATAAATTTACAGAATATTTCTCAATTATTGAAACATGACCGATCAGTTGTCACATTAATTGTTTGCCTATACAAATTATTTTGTTCAATCTAAATAGTTTAAAAAGAGATTTGAAATTTTAACGCGTAAGAATTGTACATTACATGGAAACAATTATTTTTACTTAAAAATAAATCCAATTATAAACATTACGTACATTATTCTTACCACTGCGCGCCATCTTTGCTCCCCAAACAGGAAAGAGATTCTTCCTGGGACACGAGGAAAGTGACAAAGAGGAGGAGATGGAGAGACAGAGATAGGATTTTTCTTACCACACGGTTGACGAACTTACGTGGATGGGATTACGAGCACAATTACATAAGTGGAGGGCCAGCCAAGTGTCTCGTGCCGTGTGAGAGGGCCGCTCTAACTTCTCTTTCTCTTTCCTCCCCTCCATCTTCACGGAAAACGTGATACGTCACATCCTCCTATTGTCTCCAAGAACACTTTGGAGAAGAGCAAAGAGGAAACGAGCATCGAGGGTGGCAGTCGCAAAAAACCTTTTTGGACACGTCCATTTCCCCTGGTTAAAATAATGCCAACGGCGGAATTGTAAAATGGAACGTAGGACTTTCCTTTTATAACCGCGGATACCACTTATTATTAAAGAGATTACGAAGATTATGAAGCCAACGACCGTTAAAAGATTCCTTTAAAATCGCCCCTTGAAAAAATCATTTAAAGAGGGATATCCTCTTAACCGTGAATAGTCGTCCATCATCCTCGAATTCCAAGAAGAGTTTTCCAAGAAGAAACTTCGATTAAGCTAATTGGACGGTTAATCGAGTTTCTAATTTCTTATTATTGCCAGAAATACAGAATTCCTCTTCCCACCAATGTTAAATCCCTCCAATATTTATTGGAGAGAAGGCGGATTTGTTTTGTCGCTTATACAGGTCAATTGCCCATCGAAATCGCGAAATATATATATATATATATATGTCGGCATTAATTCTCCCCTTCTTATCGACCGTGATATTTCGCGATAAGCCTCCTCCGTGGCGGATTGCGGTGAAAAGCTACGTCACAACGGACAAACACTGGGCCAAGTAATTTCAAGCTCGTTTCGACCTGGAAACACCAAACTTTCCTCGCCCTATCTTCAGCTCCATTGCACCCTCGTTCCCCTAATTTCTGCTTCTTAATTGCGACCGCGACTTATACTTGCCAGAAATAATAAATCGTCATCGGTGCACGAAGCGATGCAAAGAGAAAAAGAAAGAAAAGGAGAAAGAATAAGGAGGATTAGAAAGTTCGTAAATTATTTCCGCAAAGTTGGCAGAAATAAGTAGACGAATAATTTCTTTTCACGGGCAGAAATTAAATTACGAGGTTTATTTTATATTCTCTCTGGTAAATAGGAGAAGAAGAAGGGTGCAACAACTTATATAAGACGGTAAGGGATTCGAGTCGTAAGGATTAAACGCAGGTATATAACTTGCGCAGAGATTCGTGCAAGTTTGGCGATCAAATAAATTGTTAATCCCCGGGGAGCTAAATATCCGAGGAATTAAACGCCCCCCGCCCGATCCCGTCTCGCCCCGCGAGATTATCGTAGAAATAATTTTTTAATCGTTTCCTTCAAACTTTCTCTCCTCCCTTCTCATTTCTTCGTCTCGTTTTTAATTTTCGTTTCTCGAGAAGAAGCGATAAGGGACGGGTGATCCTCTGACAATCTCTCGAGTTTCTTCGATCTCGGATAGAGGTGAGAAAAATAATCCAAGTCGTTTCGCTAGTTATCTCGTATCTCATCGGGAGCACGAGGATTGTATCGACGAGGGAAAGTTTTAATTGTCCCCTTCCCTGAATTTTATTTCAAGGGAAGATATATAACTTGGAGAAGTTTGCTCCGACGATGATAAAGCGGGCGAGATTTTTCAATTTTCCTCCTCGAATCAATCGATCCGATCCTCCTTCCTTCAACTTCTTTTAAATGTGAACGAACGCGGATATTGTAAATTGTACTCACCTCATGGGTTTGAACAGCGCCTGCATGTTGGAATAATTTATCTGCAGCTTCAGCTGGGTACCGCCCTCTTTTTGAACTGTGGAAAGAAAAAAAAAAAAAAGATTGGATAAAGATCAGATCGGTTCGAATCGAATCGAGACAATCGGGCACGATCGCGTGAAATTTTGTACTCTCCTCGTAGGGGATAATAAACGAGCAATTTGAAGAAGGAATAACGAAGAGCAAAAACGTAGAGGAGACACGCTCGAATGTTTGGCAGATTATAAAAATTAAATCCAAAGTTAAATCCAAGCTGGTAAAAACAGGGTGGCGGGAAAAAGACTTTCTCTGTAAAATCCATTAGTATTAAAACGTTGTATTTCCAATGTAAAAATACGGGGAATTGAATTTAATCCAAAGTTTTTCGCGATATGAAATAATAATTTCGCAATTTCACGGTTTAAGGGAGGAAAAACAGGTCTCGTTCTCGAGAACGAAGGAGGAAAATTTCTTTCCACGCACGAGGAGAGTGAATATCGATCGTCCCCCACTGTGTCAATTTCATAAATGATATATGCCTAATTTACGGTGCCAGCCGTCCGAGTTGCCCGCGGTCAATTTATCACCGCAGGACAATTAATCGTCGACTGCTGTCGCGTCGCTGAAATTATCGACTTCAACTACTTAGACCTTGTCAGCTTAAGCCCGCTCTGTCTACTCGATAGAAAAAAGAAAAGAGGGAAAAAACAATTTACCAATTATTTTCCTTCGAAGCTGGCTTATTACGCAAAAAATATTAATTCGTCATTTTTCCAATTATTGCGATGAAACGCGTAGTATGACATCTGTGGCCGAGTCAGACAATATTGAAACTTGTGTGCAATTAAAATCGGCATTGAACGATTATGCAACGGGACGGAATGAAAAAGACCTTTGTTGCATAGTTTATTAAACTCGATTACGCGATTAAAATAGTTCGTGGAATATTTCGAAGGTTAACTTCTCTCGTGAAGCGAATTCACGATGGCTCTACACATCTCCGGATACACATCGATTTTCGAACTCGACTGCGTGGTATATAGCCTCCTACCTTGAACTCGGCTAAAGTTCAGAGGTCATCTTTTTCGAGAGAGAGAGAGAGAGAAGTTTGGAAAAGCTTTGGCAGAGCGTGTAAAGTAAAACTCATGTGTGCGTTTGCGACGTTTATCGACTGCCAATCGGTCGATCGTTCGAATCAACGTTACAATTCCCTTTAATTTCTCTCGTACACGATAAAACTGGCCAATGAAAATCGCGAAAATATTCGCGAAATATCATGAAATTATATATATATATGTTTTTATCGAAACGAGGATATCCGCGATTTCCCTATAATTTAATCATCGTCCTTGGAAGTGGGATCCTTTGTCTCTGTTCCGTCTCCTCCCCAGATCGCCGGATCTAATTTCCCCGAGCGGCTCGATACCGCTTAATAATTACATCCCCGTCGACACTGCTCGCCACTTCATTCAACTTCCCTTCCTCGACTCCCGCGATTTGTTCGACAACCTATCGCCCCTACGCCTCCCCCCCTATCAAAATTACATCCATCGATCCTGCCAGTTTCTCGCCAATCGGCCGTTAACTAACAAGCGTATCGAGTTCTCCTTTGAATCTCCGCTTTTATCCGCTCTCAACGATCAAGAAGCGTAAAAGAATTGGAGAGAATTTGTTGCAAACAAACGAGCAAAGAGAAAGAGAGGGGGGAAGGGTGCGAAAAACGAACCGATCGACTCGATTCGAAGGAGGAATTGTCGGATAAGATGTGGATGGAGAGAGATACTGGGAGGAAGAGGGAAAATGACGCGTGTCGCGAATATAAATAATGAAGAGGAGAGGAGAGGAGAGGAGAGGCGATCGAGGGCGGAAATTGAGCGTAAAACTCTCGTGCCAACTCTAATTTTAAAGCGTTACGCTCGGAAAGTCGGCGGGAAGAGTGATCCCGATCTTTTCATCCTCCCCCGCTTCCCTCCTCCTCTTCCCCTCCGAATGGATCGAGCGATGGCGCGGCATTGTTAGTCAATGAACCACGTAGTAGCAATTACCAAGCACAAAGCCACGGTCACAATAACACCGGTTAATTGTCTGGCTTCATGGGCCAGCAGAGGAATTAATTTCCAACAGAGAAGATTATTACGCCGCCGTTTTCAGATTAATTTTATATCGGCTCGTCTAATCTTCTCTCTCTCTCTTCATCTATCTATCTATCTCCTCTTTCACGTTTCATTCGTTACGACGGTTCCGTGAATCCCTTCCCCCGCGAGTGCTGTGCGTACAGCACGCTTTGTTCGTCGAGTATGTTGCAATAATTGATATGACGGGCAGAAGAGACAATCGGGCTTTGATCGAACAGCCTTATTGTGATTTTAAATATTATTCCTTCTTCTTTCTTTTTAAACCGAGTGATCTTGAATAAAGCTCGTTTGAAACCTCGTCCCATTCGTTACAGATTTCTTTAAATTTCTCCAACACACATTCTCCCCCTATTTATAATCTTTTGTTCTTCGAGTTCACGTTGCTCTGTGACGAGACGCAACGTTTAAAAAGACGCGTAGAATCACGGTGTGGAACGTCAAGTAAACGAGAACGACTCGGAAAGAAACGTCTATCCATTGTTCTTGAAATACTTTACGATAAAATTAGGTTAGAAATCTTTTTTCGAGTTAGAATTGGGGAGGCAACGACAATTAAACAGAATCTCTCTTTCTCCCCTCCTGATAAATTTCGTTCATTGCCATGGAGCCACACAAAGAGGCAGAGGAAAGACGTCAATTTATTTTAACCGAGGTAAAATTTAATAAACGTCCACGTACGGGACGCTGCCGGCTCACCATTTATTATTTCCTTTAAGGAAAAATTCCAGGCACGATTTGCGTGCACTGTCGCTCGAAAATTTATATTACAGCGTGTTCGATCGTGTAGCATTGTCCGCTGATGGAAGAAATTCGAGGATGCCGGTATGTTCAAAGAATCTCGATTAATATCGTACGCTTCTGTTCCCTCCCTCCTTCTCCCCTCCCCCTCTCCCTCCTCTCGCCAAGGCTGACCAACGACCGTCCGTTTCCACTACTGATCCTCGACATTCATCTACCTCGAGAAAACGTAAGCAAGGCTCACTCACCGACGTGAACTATAGGCCTCGTCGCGATTTCGTGCAACAATTGGTCCACGTACTTCGACCTCTCCGGGTACAGTTCTATCCTCGAGATTTGCAGATGGAATCTCTCCAACGTCGAACTGTTCTTCCTGAAACAAAACGAACAACACGCTCCTGTGAGTGACAATCTCCAAATGAAAAAAAGAAAAAACTTCGATCGTATAAGAAAGGCGTAGCGTAGAAAAAAAGAGGGCAGAATTTTTCTTTGCGAGAAGAGACATAAATTCCAGAGGAAGAATCTAGATTTCAGAGAGCGCGACCTTTTGAAAGCGCCGTTGCAAGCCCTCTGTCGACGAGTCTGACCTCTTACGCGCGATGGAGGCCATCCCATGGCGGGATACACGGTTAAGGGATGCTTCAGGTTTCGTATGCGTGACACGTGTCTACCATAACGTTTCATAAGATTTCCACCAGTTCACCGAAACTGGTAGATATTTCATCCCCTTTTCCAAGAGCGCAACTTTTTTCTTTCTCTTCCTTCCATACTTTCAGTTCGACCATTCCAAGTGAGAACAGTCGGATCCTTTATCCGCGGGGAATGGACTTTTTACAGCGGCCATTACTCAATTCTTATTTGCATAGCGTTTATATAGGTATTGTTTCCGTTGCTTTTAACGCTTTCGAGATTTCCTTTCGTTCCGGTATTGCGGAAGGATAGAAGAAGGGGGACAAAGGAGAGGAGGTTGTCTCGCGGTGAAATGGTCGATCAGCGAAAAATTCCTCGCCGCTTTTTTCCCCCTTTTAACCTTTCGAGAGAAGGGGAATCGCAGAATGGGCGAGTCGTCGCTTGCGATCGCAATGTTCAATCTTGGCGAATTATCTCGAGAATCGAACGAGCGATTCGACTTACGAAGAAGGCTTTCGATCGCTTTCCAACATCGTAGAGATTAATATTCGTTGTAATTTTCTTTGTGCGAAAATAAAGGCCTGTTAAATTTAAATCGTTAATAAGCCCGATTGGAATAGATTTTCAGAAAGAATTCGTTTCGAACGCCGTTTCTATTGCTATTTTTAATTTCGAGGCAATTAAATAATTTCCATTAATTTCTTGGCCACGTCGAAGAATCAGGTCACGAGAATTTCCTCTCGTCACCGATGAAGTTGCCCGCGATATTGAAATCAGTTGCTCCGAATGAACACGATTTACGTCGAAAACATCTGACAGCCTCAACTTTCCCAACTCGAAAGTGGAAAATCTCAATCGGTCTTTTTCTCCGTACTCGAGGAGGTATTACCACGAAAATATGGACAAAATCTCATAGAAGTTATTCTCTATTTGAGGGGAAAAAAAAAATCTTCCAACGATTCTTCTCATTTCTCGATACGTCGAATTATGCTACGTACGATACAATACGTTTTACATTTTTCAAATCTTTCAATTTTTCCATCTTCTTCCACCCTATTACTATCACAATCAATTTTAATCGATAAAATTAATTCTTTAAGAGGAAATCAAAATTTCTTTCGAAATCTCGAATATCATGGTTAAAAAGAAACCATAATATTTTTCATAGCCGATAAAATATTTTTTCCGTATTTTCGAAATCTCAATTTCACAATATATAATAAAAACTATCCTTTGGAAGAAAAAAATCATTTCTGACACAACGCAAAATTACTTCATAAATCTCAATTGCCCGCTCTTGTTCTCCACGGAACTCTCCACGGAATAGGAATTAAATGATCGCCAATCGGCAAACTCTGCCACGAAAAGAAATCACAAATTTCCGATACAAAGTCCGAAATCATTTCACACCCGATAAAATGCATTTTCCACATTCGTTCTCACCCGTCCCCAAATATATTTTCCCATACACATATTTTCCGTTTGACATTGAATTGAATGGCGATCACGATAAAACAGTTGGAGTTGGGGGGCGAGCAATGAGCAGCCGAAAAATATTTCCGGAATCCCGTAACAACGAATTCAGTGGCATTCGCCACGTAAATTTTCCAGGAATATGCGGCGCAATAACGAGGTTCAGGGACGCTCGTAAAAGTTGTTTTTCCTGAAAACTTTATCAGCCATCACGGCCGGCCGTGAGCCGATCTATTAAAATTAATCAGCGGACTAATTGCAGCTTTAATCATCCCGCGCGTCTTCCCCCACTCCCCCTCGTTTTTTAATGCACAATTCGTTGCGCCACAATTGCGCAACGTGTTTTTCTTTTTCTTCTTCCTTTTCCTTCTCTCTCCCTCTCCCTCCCGTTTCGCCTCGAAACTTTCCCAACGGCGCACAATACGTGGATTCATTTATTCATAACAATGTATCTGGGTCTTTGAAGCGAGGGAAGATTACGTTGGAAACGGTCGCTAATTCGACCCACTTTTTTTCGAACCCGATCCCGGTTAACTAAAGAATTATTTATAAAAATTATCCACCCTTACTTTCTTCCCCCCTTGATGCGATGTTTCCGCACAATTGGAAACGTAATATCGCATTGCGTAATTACATTCGAGCATTGTATCGACGGAGAAAGGATTGAGGGGAGAAAGACCGAGAGGCTCTGGCGAAGGAGGAAGGGCTCCTTCTTGATCCGAAGGAAGCGAATCTCGAGAATCTTCTTCGAGGTGAATCGACTCTCGAGAGAAAGAGAGAGAGAGAGAGAGAAGGGCGTGGATCTCGCGACACCTTAATTAACCAACTTTAGAGGTGTTTGAAGGTGGGTGAATTAATTGCCTCAAACCTTCCCTCCTGGCATATATTACCATGCCTATATACCGTATTCCCCCGATCAAAGAGTTATTCCGAATCAATTTCCCTCCTTTCATAAATATGAACGAGTTCAATTTACATAGCACAGTACACCTGTCAATCTAATTTCATTCTTGTCATTCCTTCGAATATTTACGGAGAATTAATTTGAATTCTTTTAAAAAAAAAAAAAAAAAGAAGGAAAAGAAAAGGAGAGAGAGAGAAGAAAATCTCTTCTCGATTCATCGAGGGACACAACGCGGAAGGGGACATAAAATTAACCTCCTTGAGGCCGTAAACGAAGAAGATTGATGAACAGAGGAGAAGAGAGAACAGAGGACCGGTTGACTTTGGGCGGACACACACCGATCTCTCGAAACGACCTCAGCCATGCTAATCTCCGTTGTCCACTCCTTTGCCATTAATTCCAAGGACCGTCATGCGCCGTTTTATAAATAACAAACAGCACGAAGGACATATTAACGACGACGTTTTATGATTTCACGTCCACGTGATGTCATCGTCGTCATCATAATCTTCCTTTGCTTCTTCGAATCCAACGATCCAGAAACGAGAGGAAGAGGGAGAAAATCGGTGATCAATTCTTCCTTCCGTTCGTGGGAATTCGTCATCGTCCACTTCTTTTTCCTCTTCCTCTTCCTTTTCTTTTTCTTCTTCTTCTTCTTCTTTTTTTTCCTTCCGTGAATAATTCCCCCGTGAGCGAGACACGGAAGCAATTTGGCTTTGCATAGGCTAATTAACGTAATCTTGCGAACTGGGACTGGCGTGTGGGAACGGTACATTAAACCGGCATGAGCGTGTAATTTGATTGTGCATTTGTGGCCGTTCCACGACGTTCTTTCGTTTCACGACAAGGGAAATAGTTATCGCCGAGCGATAAAAGAGTTCTGCCCGATGAAACACGAAGAAAGGAAGGAAATCGGTTCTCTGAATGGGGTTGCAACGTTGCGAATAAAAAGGGAAGAAAAAGGAAGGAAAAAAAAGAGAGATGATCGAGCCACGTCGCGTGAAGGAAGGAAGGAAGGAAGGAAGAACCGTAGTAATAGACGTCGAGACACGTCTTGATTTTTCCTTTCTTCCAAATAAATCCCTCCAGATGTCGTCTAATCCACGCGTGTGCCTCCACCACTCGTGGACGCGTTCAATATGCATCCGTGTATATTGCCTTGGATTAACCACCGTGGGCCGAGCCAAAGCGTCGGATTACCGGACAAATTGATACCGCGCTCTGCTCGTCACCGTGCTGTCAAAACACGATGGAATCGCCACAGTATATAATTCTCCTCTTCGTTTGAAAACCTTTCCCCGGCTTATACCGAAACGTTTCTAGCAAACGATCAAAATTGCGAGCGTAATTGGTATCGTTGTGAAAAAATTCCAACATGTTTTACGAAAAACGTCCCGTTCGAGAAGGAGGCGTCTCGATATTTCCTCGCGATTTGAAATTTTCCATCGATTAATCACCATCTGGATTGCATTCGGATGGCTCAAACGATTTTAAAATTCTTCGTGTATTGATATATAGAAGAAGATGACAGATCGGTCGGGACGTGGTTAAATCAACCTCAAATGCAGGAGATCCTGATCGAGAAACCGCGAAGCACGTCAAGTTGGCAGGTGTGTATACGTATTCGCGGATAATTTGGTAGGAGACGAGGAATCGTCTTAACATTCTCCAGAGATTCTCTGTTTCCAATTATCCCCCAGGCGATCCCCGCGTCTAGACGAGGCTTTAATTTATAATACGATTGGACGGTGGAGGGAAGGAGAGGATTCTTGCAACGGATTCGAATTATCCTGTAGGCGTCTTTGATAATCGGATATCGGGAACGAGCGAACCGCGTTCACTCGTTACGGAGGATTAATTTTAATTTATCTTTCCAACGAATGTCAACCCTTAGTCCCAGAATCCTCAAAGACGATACGAGAAATATTGGTACTCGTCTCACGACGATTTTCGCAGCAATTTCTATCAAAAATTTCCAAAAAATCATAATCTCGTTATTATTATTTACTCATCCCTGTTATTACACGATGTATCTTCCAAGATTCCAAAGCTTTCTTCAAGAGAAAAGGAAAAAGAAGAAAGAAAGACATTTTCTAAGATTTCAAATTTTTTGAATTGATAAAAACAAGGAAGAGGAGGAATTGATAAATTTGATATTGGAAACGAGCGAACCGCGATTTCCGCAGCAATTTCTACCAAAAATTTCCAAAAAAATCATAATCTCGTTATTATTATTTATTCATCCCTGTTATTACATGATGTATCTTCCAAGATTCCAAAGCTTTCTTCAAGAGAAAAGGAAAAAGAAGAAAGAAAGACATTTTCTAAGATTTCAAATTTTTTTCAAAGAAGAAACAAAGAAAAAAAAAGAAGGAAAACGAAGATAACAACGTCAAAAAAAAATCTCGTATTTTTCAACGCGGCGTTGATTATTCCCCTTATAACCCAGTAAACCAATTTCCAATGGCGCGCGTATAATAAAAAAAAAAAAAAAGGAGGAAAGGAAAAAAACGAAAGGCGTAGAAAAAACGGTCGCCTGATGATTTTTGGCGAGAGGTGCGAAAATCGATAAAGGGAGGAGAGCCACTGCACATATTGGCCGTGCCGACAATTGATGAGATCGTTAAAGTAGGCACACCGTGTATATCTAGTTGGGGTTTCGTACAATTCGTGCAAGGGGGTAGTACGTGTACATGTACGCCCGTGTCGCGCTTCCCTGTGTGCACAGGTCAGAATGCACACAGTCCGCCTCAATATGCAGTGATCACTAATGCAATTTCATGGCGCATGCACGTGCAGTAACGAAGGCTTAGGTCACGCTTTCATATACACTGACTGATTACGTCTTGCCTGTGAACGTGAATCCGTATAACTAACCCGGCTATGTCCCGGTGTCGTTTTATGAAAACGATATTCCATCTGGAAATCGAACTATACCACCCCATCCCCTCCCCCGTGTTCCGCTATTAATTAACTTTCTTGTTTAGTTTAGACGATCGCGATCTCTACTCCGTGATCCGTGGCGGGGAACGGGACGTCTTTCGAAAATTGCATCGAATTCCAGCGGATTTCCTTCGACTAATGACGAATTGTATAACAAATCTCGTGTCGTTGAAAATTTCGATATCGACGAAAGAAAAAAAAAAAAGATGAAAATATGTATGTACGTTCGTTGGATATTTTTTTTTTTTTTTTTTACAGCAGCAGTTTACGGGAAAAATTTACGCGTTTCGAAAATTGTATCGGAACAGCGATCTTCGACTTTTTAATAACGAACGTGGTTGAAATTTGGAATTTTCGTATATTATTGAGGAAAATATGTGTTTCGCGTGTACACAGGAATTTATGTTTTCCGAAAATTGCATCGGAACAGCGGTTTTTAACCTTCTGATAAACGCGTATCGACGAAATTGAAGGTTACAAATTTCGATATCGGCAAAGGAAATATCCCTTCGCGTATAGGAATTTATCATGTTTTCCCCGAAAATTGTATTCAACCAGCGGCTCGTTGAAATTTAAATTTAGAAATTTCAATACATTTTGTAGGAATTTAAAATTCTTTTTCTGCTGACACTCTTCCAGAAAAAAAAAAATTTTACGCTTAAAAATCGAAACCTTCGAACAATCAAATTACGTGTTTGCGCGATAGATGAAAGGATTGTTACGTGAAAAAATGGATAATCACATCATGGATAGTGGAATGAAACATGCAAATGAAGTCGAACAATTTAATATTCTCTGGCAATATAATTAGAGACGATTGCTTTTTTCCATCCTTTTCTTTTAACACACGACGAGGACAAAAATTGGGGAAACTTCCCGGAAGCTTCTCGGTTTCTCTCCACTGGTCTGGAAAAAAGTTTCCAACGACAGTCTGCACTTTTATCGGAATAAATAATTATCGGCTGTCTATTTGACTCCTTTTTTTCATAAAAAAAAGAAAAAAGTATCGAAGAATCGTAAAACAATCGACATTGAATTAATAGAAACATTGAAACTCGAAGAATGCTAAAAAGCATGATTATATTTACGAGAAATCCAATCAAACGTTTCTTGTTTTTATTTATACTTTATCCACAAAGAGGTAATCAAAACTGGCAATTAGTATTAATCGAGCCAACCTTGACCCCTGACGGATCTCTTATCAATGAAAAGACGTCTCTGAACAAGAAGCAAGCTGTTGCGAAACCAAAATGCCGTTTATTAAAATTGCAACGTATATTTGCTTTGGATACTTCGACAACATTTATCTCAATATAAGTAACCAAAAACGGATGATAAAGCTTTCCATCAATTACAATTTTCTGACTTTTAGAATCGTTTTGAAAAATATACATTTCACAAGAGAGTAGAAAATTTAAAAATTTTCTTTCTCCGTATTTTTATCAGACGAGGCACCGATAAAAACAATATCCAAAGCGAGAAGATCCAAAGCGAGAATACAACGAACGATTAGTAAATTATTAAATTCGAAGAGGAGTCCGTCTTTGAGCACGAAACGAGCCCGACCTGATTAGGAGGATTGTCTGATTAGCTCCCCGACGAGCGGAAGTCGAGTAACAATCTTGGAATGTGCACGCCAAGCAAACCGAATACCCTCCACATCCCTCGTAGATCGAGTTCGGAAAACCCGTTTCCCCTAATTCAACCTCTCTCTTCCCTCTCTCCTTCCTCCAACTCCATCGAAAGGATTTAAAAGCTTGACTCGCGAGAGAGAAGCCGGACATCCGACGAATTTCTCCGCCCCATCGCGAATCGAGATGAATGAGAGAAGATGGAGATTTCCAGTTCCGCGGATGGTTATCGAGAGGGGGATGATGATTTCGGTTTCTCAGAGTTTGGCGAGGCTGGATGAGCGTTTTCGTTCGAAAGTTCTCTCCAGACACTTCGCTAAGTTTGAGCGATGATGATGATGGAGCTGTGTGCAAACCCCGAGTTTACGCGAGATTCGAAATTTCTTTCTTATCCAGTTATTTAGATCCGGTATGTTGGAGAGGAAGATGAGGGGAGGGGAATTTCGATCGATGCTTGTTTTCGATAATGTAAATAGAATCGGAATTGGAGAAGTGATTGAAATCGCGATTATTTTCGAGTATTCTAATTAGAGAATGCTGAATGCTTCGATAATTGCTCGGTACGATGAACGTAATTCCGTAATTCTGTGTTAATTTCCCCGAAGAATCGCAATTAAGATAATTAATAGTTTGTAACAAGAGGGGTATTACGATTGCGTATAAATCTTTCGTGATATTGTAACCGCGGAGAAGAACAGGAATTGTTATTTAAAACGGAGAGAGAGAGAGAAAAAGAGAGAGTCATTTATGGAGAGTCGAAGAAAGGAACGAAACTCCGTATAAATAAACTATCGAAAATTGAAACGGGTGTTTCAATGGAAAGAAGTAGAAGAAGAAGAAGAAGAGAGAAAAAAGAAGTTGAAGAAACTATAAAGCACGGAGGATAGTTAATGGGCAGCACTTACCACTGAATTTTTTAACGTGGCTCATCCACGTGATGTGGAGGAAGAAGGAGGGCACGAGGCGGTGCAAGTTGGAGGAAAGAGAGATGGGTGAGAGTGTGCGGAGAGCCACGAAGGTGGCGTTCATTTGTTATTCATAGGGTCGCCATAGCCGTGGCACGTCGTCGAACAGGTTTCGAACACGTTCACGAGAAGAGGAGCCGCAAACTCATCCGGCAACTTCAATTACACAGATTTCTTTTATCTGGCTCGCTCGTGGCTCGCCAATTTCCCTTGCGCCATCATTTTCGAATAATAATATCGATCGATCGAGCACCCGTTAAGTTTTTATCGATTTTTACTCGATGATAAGATCATCTTTTTTTTTTCAATTAGAAACCAACTTTCCTCAAAGATTATCCAAATAAATCCAACGTATTTTCAAAGATTCGATCTCTTCCAAAAAATTCTACTAGACCATTTTCTTCTTTTTCCAATTAAGAATCGTACAATAATCTCGAAAGAAATTTGATCGAAGAAGATGAGTTTGAACTTGATTATAACTATTATATACAAAAATTCAACGAATAAACGAATTCTTTTTGCTCTCCGGTACAATAATCGAAATCATTAAATCATTCACTTCCGTTGGCGATTTAATTTCGAATTAATTTTGCTTTCTATTCCACGTATTCTACGTTGTGCATTATCGACGCGAGTCGAAATCGAAGAATCGCGCAAGAACGTGTGCGGACGAATCAGCGTCGAAAAGGTTTCCAATTTCATCGATATCCACACCGTGCAATAATTCAAAACGGTCGAAAATCCAATGTGAAATTATAACGACGGATTAATGCGATTTAATAAAATTATAACGTTAATACAATGTAATATTCGGTTAATGAGTTATACACCGCAGCCTGTTTAAGATGAGAACAGAGGGGGTCGCAATCCGACTATGAATTAAATATCGGGTTGAATTAGTTACCCGAACGAATCAATATTTACCAAATTAACGGAACGGAGAGCTGATTAATTAGCGAGCAAATCTCTGGTTTTCTCGAAGGTAGCCTCGTACTAGAAAAGCAATGGAAACGTTTGGCCGAACCGAAACTATTCTCGAATCCACCGCGGTCGGGTTATGCGTTATAAATTATAAATAAGCCGTCGTGCATTAAGGGTGGAGCCTTAAGAAGGGCAGCGCCACTCGAAACGTCCCCCCCTGCGTCTTGACTCGGTCTCTCAAAGGCGGTGTGCCATCGTACATACGAAACGAGCTCGACGCGATCCTTCAAAGTGCGCGTGCACACTTTGCCGCGAGTTAACCCTTCGAGAAATAACCCATCTCGGAGGTCGAGATCTCCAATCTCCTTTTTTCTTCTTATTTTGCTCGAGACTTGACGAATAAAGATGCTCCTGACATCTATTGGACGCATCCTTGGACGACTCCTTCCAATTTACGTGTCGCTCGATCTCTTTCTACTAAATCCTTTTCGCACAGCAATTATTACAATTTTCAACCTGCACAATTTTCCAAACTATCCTTATTAAGACATTACTTATCGCGTTTCGTCTTTATGGAGAAACTTTATATATAACGCATTTCGAGATTTCATCATTTCCCATCATCCGTACACTTTCAAATTCGTATCGATTTTTCGACGACTTAGTTTCAACAAGTTTCGACGAGGCGATTTCTCGAAGAGAACAGGAAAATAGATGAAAATGGGAGGAAACGAGGTCACGAAGAAGGCTCGCAAACGAATCAATGAACCGGTTCACACGTCCGTAAAGGAAACCAGTCCAAGCGTTTATCGGTTGTCGAACATCCTCCTTTATCCCATACGCTACGAAACACGAGTCGTACAGCTTTTATTACGACACACACACACGTGCACACATACGCACGTATACACACTCGTGTCGAATTAAAGTTAGCAGCATGGGAAGAAGATAAGGCGCGTGGATGCGTGAATTCTCTCCTCGTCTCGGTGGCAAAAAAAGATTTATCGTTCGAACAAAACGGAGAGAAAGGGAGAGAGAGGAAGAGAGAGAGAGAGAGACAAAGACGCGTATTTCACGGGACATCAGCAATTCTCTTGGGCAAATATGCCGGTTGTTTGTTTTAGAGGCCGCGATTCAACGAGAGAGAGAGAGCGCGCGCGCGTTTCTAACGAGGCTGTGTGTGCAAATTTATGCGCCTCGAGTGCACCGTGCGTTTCGAAGTTCCGTTCCAGGCATCCTCTCTCTCCCTCTCTCGCGACGGCTGTTAGACGCTCGCGACTAACTTTCCAAAACCTCCATCCTTGCCTTCGAGGTTAGGTTTGTCACGCGCTCGGATTTGTCCCCATTGTTGCCCTCAAAGACATGTAAAGGTACGATCGTGAAAAAAGGGGGAGGGAATAGGAAATTAAGAGATGTTTGGAGAGCGAAGAGATTTTTTAGGAAATGCTCGAGGATCGTGAAACTTGAACGGGGGGAAAAAAGAAAACAAAGGCGGAAGAACAGGAAGGAAGGCTCTTGCATCTTTTTATTTTCGATCGAACGATCAAACGGGAGGAGGGAAAAATCGATCGATCGTATAGATAGGATAGAAGTTGATGGACGTTTCCTGCAGCGACGTTAAAAAGGTTGGCTGCCCGAGGGAAGTTGAACGGGTGAGTGGGAAGAGTGTGGTTTTTATTATTTAGACGATTTGTATTCTTCGCGTTGTTGGGTCGCGGAACGTGTGTCACGGAATCGAATTCGGATAAAAAGGAAGAGACATCCTTACCTCGCCGCATTGATATTCCCGTGCCGATAATATTTCTCCTCGATGCGGTCCAGATCTGGTAAGTGCACAATATACATTATGCATGCCTTACCGATATCGTGGTATACATTAGAGACCGATGGCCCCCGTCATGTAAATTATTCAATCCTTACTTTCAACTATTTTTGACATTTCCTTTTTTTTTTTTTTCCTTTTTCGACTTAACAAGTTTAAAAATATTCGCGCGACCGACTTTTTTTTTGATTCAAATGTTTAATCCTTTCCTCCTCTTTTGCTAAAATCGAGAATTTTCGAAATTTCTTGCCCTTTCGAGTCGATGGAATTTTTTATTTTATCGATGGAAGAAAAGTTGGAGGGAAGGAAGAAATTGAGGGGGTGGGAACACTTGTTGCGAGCAACAACTTGGAAAAAGAAAATCTAATCTTATCTCTCCTTGATCCCCCCGACAAATTCCCCCTCCGTCCCCGGAGGGTTAATCCGGCAAAGGGGGAAAGGCAAAGGGGGAAATTGGGGAAAGGCAAAAGACTGTCATTTCGTTCATCGCGATCGAGGGACGAAACACAAAAGTGGCGGCGGCCATCGAATAGAATTCCTTTGGCGAGGCGCATCTCCTCATGCATATGGATCACCCATTCATCATATTTCGACGGAGAATTCTACCCTTTATCTTCTCCACCCTTCCATCCACCTCCCCTCTACCTTAACACGGAATAATTATGTTCGGCCTCTGTTCGAAGAATCAATCGATAAAGCGATCCGCTTTTTCTCTTCCTCTTTTCTTTCTGCGATTGAATAATAATAATCCGCTTCGTTCTTTCTTTCTTTCTTTCTTTCTTTCTTTCTTTCTTTCTTTTTTTTATCATTGAAATTCCAACTCGCTTCAATTCGTCGATAAACGTAATCGTAGTCGAAAGATATTTTTTTATCAAACGTGCAAAATCACGACAACGATTAAAATCGTTATTTACCAAGAGACACGAGATTGTTGCTTGATTTATTTCCTTTCTAACAATCGCATCATGGGAATTATGTACCGATTTCTTATCGTTTTATTATGACGATAAGAAAATTCGACAAATTCTCTTTTTCTTCTTATCTCGATTCTTATATTTTCACGCTCGTATATTTTTTTTGTTTTTTTCAAAATTACACAATTAAGCTTTGGGTTTGTTACAGGCAAATAAAGTGAAGATCGATCAAAAATTCACAACAAGACGATTACAACGTTACGAAACACGTTTCGAGACTTTGATACAACGCGTAATAAAATCATCGTTTATCGTTGTTCACCTCGATTACAGCGGTAATAAAAAAAAATATATAATAGAACGTTTCTCCGATAATTATGTGAAAATTGTTATACCCTGCCTCGAATGTAATCTCGTGTAAGATCCGTCTTCCGTTCCAGACAATTGTAGAAAAACGACTACGTAAAAGAGATAAACGCGTCTGTTTCTTCGCGAAAGAGAGGAAAATCGGAACAAAATCAGTTTAAATATTTTCGACGTTTACAAACGATATTATTATTCAGAAAATTCTCATATACGTGTCGCAATTTTATCTTTCGAATTTAGAAAAAAGATCTGGCGATAAAAATCTCGAGAAAAATTTCTTTTCTTTTCTCTTTTGGCAATTAAAATCCGATAAATCTGTACCAGAATTCGAGCGAAAACGAATTCCCTTCTTATCAATTACCAGCAAAGTTATCAACACGAGGTGATACACAAATTTATTATGAATATGCATAGAGGGAACAACCGATGTATAACTTCTCCTCGGTGTATAGCCACTGATCAATGCAAATTGGATACCACGAATTAAGCGCAAGATGACAAGATGGCGGGGGATTGCGACAACCGTATGGCAATTCGATGAGATATTCACGATGGTCGCACTCGATTCGAAAACTTTTCTTTTTCTTTCCTCCCTCTTTCATCCCCTTATCCGCGCTTTCGTAAAGTAAATCGATACCGAAATGATCCAAATTTAAACGATTAAATAAATATCTACAATAAGTATCTATTTTAATAAAATTTTGACTTTAACAAATTTAGACTGAATTGTAAACGTTATGAATTTTATTATAAGACATTTATAGTTGCAGACGGTAAAAAGATCGTCAGATAGACTGGAAAAGAAAAAGCTCTTTTAAGAAGCGAATTTTTCTATTTTCGGCTTCCTCGATTCTTTTCAGACGAATCTTTGATAAAGGAAGGTGATTATTAAATTACACGAACGATACTCCGATCGTAAAATATTTTCTTTCTAAAATTCGAAATCCGCGTAATTACGAGATAATTGAACACGTTGGCGAGATGGTTATATAATTTTGAGCGGGCAATTGTTGTAACGATTCCGATTTCGATCGAAGCCGCGATTAATCGAGACGATTCCGACGTTTGGGAACGTTTAAGTGTCTACAGGCTCGAAGAAATTGAAATTGATTTCTGCGTCGACGAACCGGAGACGAACGAGAATTTGCCGAGGATAAGCTGCTCGGCCGAAGAGAAAAAGGATGCAATTTCGACCGTTCTTCTGTGACGCTGCGAATCGATTACCTCGAGAACAAGGCACACTTTTCTTCGGGCGAAAGGGTGAGGAGGCGAGAGAAGGAGGAGGAGGAGGAGGAGGAAGAGCAAAAGGAACGCGCGGAATTTCAATTTGGAGACCTATCCCCATCGATGAATAGCGTCTTTCGATTAATTGTTGCATCCATCCACTCTTTTCACAATTTTAAATTATAAACGATCGAAACGAAATTGGATCGAACGCTTCGTAAAAAATGCATACGTAGATAAATACGTCGAGATAACTGTATCGAGTTGCCTCTACGCGTATGTTGCTTCAGATTTAGAAAAATAATAATGATAAAAATAAAAAGGATTACGATTTGACATGGTAAAGTTGCGAAGAAACAAGTTCCGAGAAAATCGCAATTTTCCCAGATTTTTCCAAGCACCCGTTCGACTATACACTCGCGCAATCTTTCCGATGAGAAAAAGGAAAGAAAAAAAAAAAAATAAGAACTTTCGTAATATTGCAGCTTCGCCTCGGCCAATCACCGTTCGATTTTTATCGAGTCGATTTTCCTGCGTAAAGTGATTACCATCCAAGTTTTATCGGAGGGAAAGCTCGGAAGAAGATGAGCGAGGGATGTGTCGTTCGTTGTTCCAACTTTCGCCACTGACAATATTCGCAGACCTCTGTAAACACCTGTCGCTCTCCCTAACGCGATTTATAATCGGAAATTTTAACCGACGTTCTACCATCTCGCGTTCAATTCAATCGTTCATCGTCCTTCTCTTTCGAAACTTGCTCGCTCTCGCTGAAATTTAACAATTTTTTTTTTTTTTTGAAATTATAATGCCGATTATAAAACGGCGAATAAAAATTACGACGAAACGAATCGATAAATAAAAAGTGTGTCGAAAATCGGAAAATGGACGAATCTCGTGGAAAGAAGAGCAAAACATCCGAAGCAATCCTATTGTAAAATTAATATTTTAAAGCGTTTCGATTCATTCCGGAGCCAAAAACGTGTCAAGAGAATGCTCATATGCGAATAAATTGGATCCAAATATTGGGCGGCGCATCGCGAACGAGCATCGTTCAACTTTCGCTTTCGATGCGAAAACTAGTGAAAAAAAAAAAAATAATAATGATAATAATAATTCTCGAAAGCATGTCAGGTTCAAGTATCAATTTCCCAGATTTTTATAAAAAAACCTACCAAAGATTCATCATTTCCTTGTAACGAAGGGAGGGGAAAAAATGATATCTCGTATCATCTCCGAATTCGACATCAATTATAAAGTATTATCAATTTAAAAGAATTCGAAGATGACGGAATTTCGGCAATGGCGAAATTCGAAAATAGATTAAAATTTCACTCCATTTTCGAATAATTTATCATCGTTTGACAACAATTGTGAATTATGAATTGATCGGAATATCGATCCCGTCGTCCAGCTCCCGACGAATTCTAATATTTTATGCAATTATTCCCCCAGCAACAACCTCTTCCTCCCCCTCCTCCCCCCTCTGCTGTTTAAAAAACTCTTCCATTTCCACGATTCGAAAAGTTTTCGAACACCGAAAGTGTTTCCGATCGACCATTTTCCCTCTTTCTCGTTTTATAATTACCCAATTAATTAAGCGTCATATCGACGTGTTCAAGTGCACGTGGAAACACACGATTACCTACGCAATCTTCGCCCCGGTTAACGGCCAAGTAGCTACGGCACAGTTACCGTGACACGCGAGAACCTCGATAACGTTCCCCGATACTCGGAATGCTTGATTAATTCACCCCGTCGGTTTTGCCGATCGAAAAATTTATTCTAATTTATTCCGGCCAATATTTTATCGGGCAAGGGGAACAGCGTTAAGGTTTTTATTATTTAAAGTGTGGATGGATATGGATGATGACGAGGAGGAGGAAGGTAAAGGCTTAATTCGTTCGTAACGCAAGGTGTCGAGAATGGATTAACACACGGGTTGATTGAATTTTCCTTCCTTCTTTTTTTTCTTTTTTTTTTTTTTTACAGAGGGAATATATATTCCCGATCAATCAAGCATCGTATCGGTTACACAACGCTTATTGACTTTCCGCAAAATTTTGTAATTAACCCCCTCTTTCTCTCGCTTCGTAAAAATTAATTTAACCGGAAAATAGAATTACTCGCTCGACTTTTAGTTTAGTAAATCAACGCGAAACAAGGAAAATTTGATGGGACAAAATTAATAGATTGATTAATTCGATACGAGCGTGGCGCGACAAATGAATTAAAATATAAAATGCATGGTCGATCGATTTTCGCCGTGAAAATATTTCATTCCCTAGAAAGAAAAGTTACTCGAGATTCGGTTCTTTCTACAATTGATAACGAGAAATCTGAATAGTTCGTTTCAGTCGACGAAATTTAACAAATTCCGCCGGCTGATCGATCTAATCTCGATCTTTCTTTTCTCTTTCTTCTTTTTCTTTTATTTAATCCGCGTGAACGCGATGGATTAATATTCCACGAGACGTTTAAAGCGCGATTCAAAAGACTCTCCTCCGCTCGTCCCGTCCACGCCGTTCCAATTCTCGCGATGCACAAAGTGTCGTTGCGGGGGCTAATATACACCGAGGCTCTTTTCAAAAGTTTTCCGCGCTTCTTTCAAGAGGGGTCGTTTCGAGTCAATAGGCCATTCGACTTGAAGATTCGGCCATACGAGCGAGGAGAGAAGAGGATCAAATATTTGACCACCAAAGACTGACCACGGCGAGAGGCGAGTAGATGGCTATCTTTAAAATTCAGTGCTCTCTTCTGTGTAACGGGTGTGCCGTCAAGTTTCTTCTTTTTCTTCTTCTTCTTCTTCTTCTTCCGTGTTTGGCAACGAAATTCGAAACCCGAGGGATAAAGAGGTTTGGAAAGAAGGAAGAAATGAGAGGGAAGTTGGCCGGAGAACTACTCGGGGGGTGGAATCGAACCGATGATTTAATATTCTAAATTAACATTCTCTCACGGTTAGTTATTGTTGAGAATGTGAGAAAAGAAAAGAAGAGAAAAGGAGAGGAAGAAAAAAGATGTTAATTATTACGTAAGGAAACGCTATTATCTGGAGACGAATGTGAGAACAGAGAAGCGAGCTGTGCAATTGCCATTATTATTCCTTCTATCTATCGGGACGATTAATACGATGAGAAAAAATTAAGAGAATTGATTACCCGTATTATAAAATATTTTGACACGGAATAATTGTTTCGCGGAATTGAGACGAGACGGTTGTCTTATACGTCGTGTAAACGTGTACGTATTCGAGGTGTAACGAGTTGATTCTATGTTAATCAGGGTTGATTAACATATCGTGGAAAAATCAGTTCTCACCACACAGAGATCGAGCGCCGTATTTTTCCAATACGGCCGAGTCGAATTTGAATTTTAATGTTTCCAGATACGAATTTTAGAGAGGAGGGAGGGGAAAATAGAGGGAGGGAGGGAATAATTGACTTTGTTTTAGTTGGGAATAAATCGAGCGTCATTGGGAACGGAGGGATAGAACCACGATTCCCGGAATCACCGGATAGTTAAAAGTTCTTTTTGAAAAAGAGCGGGTGATGAAGTCTCGGTGATCAAGGTTTTAAAGTTTCGGTTAGCGTGGACGTGTCAGGGCACACGGTTGATGCGCCAACTTTCACAACCAACTTTCATCCCTCTTACCTCTCCTTTACTTTCGTCTCTGCTCGCAATAACTATCGTCGAAATGACGATCGTGCAAGTTCGCGAAAACGAATCCATCCTGGGAATAACCGAGCATCGCCTTTCTGACCGGCAATAAAAAAATTAATTTCCATCATTTCTCTCCCCTTCGATCACCAATTCCTCGACGATTCATCCCTTGATAAACGGATTTTCTCGGCGATGGAGGAAAATTTAATAGCCGAAGTTTACGAATAAAGTTACTTCCTCAAATTGCTCGCAAATGTAACGCCAAACGGGCGAGGTTGTAATTGAAAAAACGGATCAATTATGATAACTATAAACGTTATTCAACTATTCTAGCAAGTAATTACTTAAACTTTATTCGAAATTTTTAACTTTTTCAACGAGTTAACCTTTTTTCCAACAATCAACAAGAATCATCCACGAACGCTCTACAACTTACGATCAAAAATTCCACTCCTCTTCCTCCTCCAGTCCAATTTCCAAAATCTTCCAAATATACCCTACAATTTCCAAAAATTCCGCTCCTCTTCCTCTTCCACTCCAATTTCCAAAATCTTCCAAATATGCCTTACAATTTCCAAAAATTCCGCTCCCCTTCCTTTTCCACCCCAATTTCCAAAATTTTCCAGACACGTCCAACAATTTCATACGAAAAATTAAAATTACGATATTTGACAAACGCGATAACCGATATTTAGAAACACTTGGATCTTACCGTCGAGGAAGCGAGAGGCTGCGGAAAGTTCATTCACCGGTACAAACAAGAATCGAAGAAACGGGGATCCTATATGCTCGTTAACGGGAGAGAAGAGCGTAAAGCGTAAACCGAAGAAGCGTTATGCGACGAAGCGTGAAAGGAGCGCGTTTAACGAGAGAGGGAGAGGACTCGCCGATTCATTCATGATTCCGACGTCGATCGACATCGTAGCGCTTCACTCTCGTGCCAACTACTCCAATATCCAATCCTTCGATTCCGCCCCGTTTTTTTCTTCCATTTTTCCCAAAGGTGAGTCGATCGAAGATGAAACGGGGTAATTATAATTAATATTCCAGCTGGAAAATCATCCTCCGGGTTTTTGGCGGACAACCTTGCGCGGCGCGTGTTTGCTCGCCTGTTTGCTCGATTGTGAAACGTGTTCGAAGGGGAATCAATATGCGGGACCTGTGTGCGTGTGCACGCGTGTTTGACAAACGAGCGATTTCGCATCACCACCGCTTGTTGGTAATGATTTATTTGCCGATCGGGGGGGAGAGGGTGGAGGAGGCCCAATTTCTCCCCCGAATTTTCGATGAATATAGAAACGTAGCAGCAATTTTCGCGCCAATTTTTTCGAACGTTCTTGAGAATTGTTTTCGGACCATTTTCTATTCGGACAAATTACGATGAACTTTTACCTCTTGATTCGTATTCCATATGCTATAGCTTCTAGTTTATTTGAAAGATTATTACTACATCGATGAGTTTGAACAAAAAAATTTAGTAAACGTTGTATTTTTTGCTGTTTATATGAGAATATTTTGTTCGCGAGTTTTTTTAAGAGGGAAAAGGAAAATGAAGAGAGAAGGAAACAGGGGAGGAGAATTTTCGTGGGCCAGTGTTGATCTTCGACATGTAACGAACCGTTCCAGATCCTTTATTTACGTTGACCTATTTGCCACCGTGGCAACACCATGACGGGAAACTAATTTTCAACTTGGAAATTCCGCGTCCACCCGTTAGCCACAGGCGCCAAATTGAAAATCCATCCACAATCGAAAGTTATAATTTATCCAGTCGCGTTTTAATTACCCCTCTTCTCCAATTTTCCCGAATCTTTCATCGGTGAAGTGGAAAAAAAAAAGAAGAAAGAAACAGGCGAAGATGAAACAAACGTCGCCATTTTTGTCTCGTCGCGATCCCTTTCTTCGTTTTTCGTTATTCAAATTATCGTATGAATTATTGCATTAATCTTATCGAGCTGTTTAACGCTCTTGATAAAAAAGATGAATTTCGCACTCTATTTCTATTTTAGGATAAGGTTCCGACGAAAATCTTATCTTTTCACCTGTTTCCTGAAACTTCTTATCTTCTTATCATCAAAAAATATATGTCACAGCTTGAAATTTTCCATCTCGTCAGATTTTTTATTTTTATTATCGCACAACATCTTTCTCTTATCCTATATCAATATTCAGGTATAAACTGAAACGAGAAGAAACTAAATCGTATCAAATATATCTTTCATAATTAATTTTTACGAAACGAAACGCGTTCTTGCTTCGTTCTATTTAAAATTTTGCCGAAGATCGTATCACGTCGGAAGGATATAAAATTTTAAAAAGAAATCCCAGTATTTTTAAACTCTTTTCGAAAGAAATATAATACAACGTAACAGAATCAAAAGGGGGAAGAGAGAGAGAGAGAGAAAATCGTGATTCTTCGTGTTTATTTGTATACGATCGATTCACCTATTTTTCTTCAAAGTTTGCTCGAAAAGAAAAAGAAGAAGAAGAAATTTCGAGAGATCTTAGAATTTCAAAAGAGATACTTTGACGAACTTATCCAAATCTGTTATTTAATTTTTCAAATCGTAACAAATTCGTTTGATTAAAAATTAATCCGAACAAAGAACGAGACTGGTCTTTTATAAATCGATTTATAAAAAAAGTCAGAGTTCATATTTTTAACAATTTCTTAATTTTAGAAAGAGAGAGAGAGAGAGAGAGAAAGAGAGAAAAAGTGTTTGAAATGGGCTACAATCTTTTTGGACGACACGACGGATATTTTTCAAATTGCCTGGACAAATTTCGTTCAAGCTCGTAAAATTGATCGCCCCCCTCCTTTAACTCGGTCATCAATCATCTCGATCAAAGGATAAGTATACACGGATGCGTAATAAAATTTGCTATCAAACTTTTCTCTCTGCAAAATACACGTAATTCTAGAATTTGGATAAAATTAATCGATAATGCTATACTAAATCGTAGGATTATCGATTAATCGATCCACGAGGCGAAAAGAACAAAGCGCATCTTGTCAAAAAATTGCGCGTTTTCGTCCCCTTTTCGCGCATCTCATCGAAAACTTTCACGAGAGATAATAATCTTCAACCAGCTCGTGATGCAACGTCGAGCATCGCTCAACGCGAACTTTACCAATACGAACTTTCCTCCGCGAAAACAATCCATCCCTTGAAACCTCTGTTCTGGCCACGTATCTCCGACACGTATCCCAAACTCCAGCGCCAAGCATAGAATTTCATTTCCATAGATATTCGATCACGAAAAACGCGTTCCGCAATGCGATAATTTCCTCCGAATTATATTCCAAACAACTTCGAAAAAACAAAACAAAAAAACTCTCCGTTTAATCCTTCAATATAATATAATGTCGTTAAATCGTACGAACCGCGTAACAACTTCGTAACAAATTCATCCGAATTCATTCTCGAGATGACACGCATGTCCCCGTGTTTTCCACTTGCGCGATTCCACTCGTTTTATAAATAATTCACACGATCATCGACATCCATCTTCCATAACCATCCAAGACGAACGAGCCGAGTATTCCCCTCCCCTTCTTCTCACGCACGCACGCGTGCATCTGTGCGTTCCGAGCGGGGGCTATGGTTTAATCCCCGTATGAACCGCGTCCATCGGTACACGGCTCCAAACGCCATTGGAAATGCCTTTCGATGTAGCCAGCGAATATCGCGTGGCGAGGAGAAAACCCGGCCAATTTCAGGAGCCGCTCTAATTGCGGATGTGTTGGCGCACGCGTACGAATAACTAATCAGCGCAAATGTCACCGGTTTGTGTGCACTGGCCCGCGTGTACACACGGTACCCTTGCTGTTTCGCCAAAGCGCCCACGTTGCCACGTATATCGTATATCGCGAATACGCCTGCCACGTGCAACTTAACGTCCAGCGCCTCCCTCCCCTCCACACGTGCAACGAGGACACCGTCGAATCCGTTCGACAGTGCAAACGCCTCGCCTCGCCTCGCCTCGCCTCGTCCTCTTGTCCATCCTGCCGCCGCCATCCTGCTTCCGCTCAAACACCGCTGGCTTATTATCCGTTTATGCCGGTTTAACCATTCGGCCGGATTCGAGATTCGAGGGTGAGGCCGATCTCAGAGACGTGGAATTGGAAATGGGAAATGGGGAGGGAGATGTTTCGATGATTTTCGTTTTCAAGATGGCGTTCGAGATATCGAGGAAGGGAATCGAAGAAAGTTCGATCGATCGATTTTCGATGGATGCAGTGAGAAAGAGAATGGAAATCGAAAATGGCTGCGCGCGATATAAAGAGTGAACGGGAAATTCTTTTTTATTCCTCATTTTTTCTTAGAAAAGTTCGATGTACGCTTTAATAGTCGTATGGTATCAACAACTTGAGAAGACGTGTGTTCGGTGAATTTTTTACAGTTTTAAGTCGAAATGACTTCGCACACGTACGATTGACGTATAAAACTTTAATATTTTGATATCCTATGTATATTTATATATAATGAAAGAAAATTTGTCGAATTGTAAATTCTACATCGTTGTTTTTGTGAGATATTTTGTGAAGCCAAATGCATCGTTGGTTTGTCGCAGCGAAATGTTGTTCGACGTCTTTCACGTCTTTCTTATTTCGTCGAGAGCAAACCTTATAATCCTTCTTAACCTCTGTTAACGTAACGTGCTCGCACATTCACCGTCTGTTATTCTTATTTCCACACCTCTTGCTTCATCTCTATCTTCACCACTTCTTCTTTTCTCTCTATCGTCAATTTCTTTACGAAACAAAAATCGAATTTCGTTATTCGATAACGAAAAATCAGACTCGTCCTCGCTCGAACTAATCGTTCTATGCTGACAAAACTCAAAAACTTTGAAAATAATATTTCTATCGTCATCAAACTCGGACTAAGATGCATTTCGATCCACGTTCCAATTTGAGATAAGAAAATCTAGCTACCATTTGAGCGTAAAGGTGTACAAGTTGTCGACAATTTATGAATCCCTTGGATTCGACGTCCACATATTTCTGATCTTTGTCGTCCGTCGTCTCCTCTCGTCTCCTCTCTACGCTTTGAAAAATACCTTGATCTTGAGCGGGCGTCGAAGAAAGCACAGTCTTCACAGTTTCACTTTTGAACGTATTCGCGTATCCCGACTCGAGGGAATATTTTTTAAACGGAATTCGATTTTGTTTAAATTCATCGAACATCCCTATAATTTCTTGCTAAATTATATAGGAGTTCGTTTATTTAATCGGCAGAAATTTCAGGCAAATCAATCGAGAATTCTAATTAAAAACTTTTCCCGATAATTATTATTCGTGTATTTTAAAGAAGACCGAGACTGGAAACATTGGAATCAATGGAATCGATATTTCACGCATTCGTTACTTCATAAACTGAAGCTGAAAAAAAATTCTCTTCCTCTTGATAGCAAGATCTGTCAAACCTCTTAAAACGCAGTTTTTTTTTTTTTTCTTTCCAGGAACGGTCGACATTTTTTTTCAGGGAAGAGATTTCACCAGGTGAAACCAGATAACCCATCGAGCACGAGTGTTTTAATTACGCGGACGACACGCAAGATTACGTTTTCCATTCCACGTACGTATAAAACGTTTCGCGTGGTGGATATGTTTTCATTTGTGATCAAATTAAACCGCCTCTTTCGCAAATATACCGTTCTCCGTCGATAAATGAGCATAATTTTTGGTAAATTTCCTCCGCGACGAAATATAATAATATCTTCATTGAACGAAAAAAAAAAGATTTGGTTTTTTGATCAAGATATACAATCTTAGAATTCGCAATGTGATCGATTACAATTTTTCGAATCGATTCGAAGTGAATGGAGCGCAGCACGATGCATTTTCCCCTCGAGGGGAAAACTTGTTTGGTAATTTTAAATCGTTGAAATGGAATTACGGAACGGAATCCATAGTATTTAACGCGATTGGATCTCGATTCGAGAGAAATTTGCAAAAGTACGCAAATGCGATCCCTGTTTGAATCGAGCGTTTATTATATAAAATAAATAGCCTGGAGCATGTCCCCCCCCCCCTTTCTATATCGCGAAACGAAGAGAATCTCGAGAATCTCGAGGAACGATGACAAATCGGAAATTTATGTAACGAAGGCAACATCCGCCACGCGACATCCTGTGTCTGCCCTCCTCTATTATACGTGTTTGACCAGCGCGAAACTCTATTGCGCAATCGATTGTTCGACGGACAAACTACATTTTTCTCGTGTCCTCTTTCTCAGAAAAGGGATGAGAAATCGTCGTTCCTTCGAGGAAGGACGAAACGAAATAGGATCCGTTGTTTTATAAATAAACTCAAACACGATTCTTTGGGACTTTAATCCAATTAGCGTTTGAAATAACGGCGATATATTTAAATCCAAAGATTAAACCGTTATTAATGCAATTCGCCAATTTTTCGTCCCACCATTTTTCTTTCATTTCACCATATCCGTATTTTTATTTTTCACACTCTCGCCTAGAAATAATTCGACAAGATTCGATCTCCACCTCGATATACACGAAGGCAACACTTGGAACGATGCTCGAGTTTATATTTAAATTTATTCGTTCAGGGCGAATTATTGCGGAACCGCCGCCGTTTTACTCAACTTTGTATAACGGTAATACGGTAATACGAATTTTGGGAACAAAGGAAACACTTTTCGACCAACGTTTATTTACGAGGAAATGTTTCTTTGTGGGGGGAATCGTAGTTCTTTTTTTGAGAACGGGGGGGGGAAAAATATAGGTAGCGCGAATGAAATTCCCGCGTGCGAGGTTCGACGATAAAACGTCGGGCGAGGGGAAAAACGAGAGGGATGCAGCCGAGTTTTGAATAGCGAAACATTTTCGCAGCATCCGACGAGCTCGAAGCCGCAGAAACGCGATATTGCCTTTTAGCTGACGATAGGTCTTTCTGGAGGACCGGAAAAGTTTATCACTGATACCGAGGCTATTCTATATTTGCTCTTGGAAGCGTTGCGTTTAACGCGCGCCATTCTTCACGCGCCTTTAAACTCGGTTATGGGAATGAACGTAATAAATATACATACACTGATTCTCTCCTCCATACTTTTTTTAACGATTATCCATTTTCTCTCTCTCTCTCTCTCTCCTCTCAAAGAGAAATATTCGATGAAAGAGTCATCACGACGAAACTTTTGTAACGAATTTTCTTTTTTTTTTTTCTAAAATTATCGAAACAAGTACAAGTTATATATGTATATTCAATATTATAATTACAATGGGAATTATATGGGATCTGATGATTGAGTAAAAATTAATTTTCTAAAAGAAAGTGCGGTGGTAATAAAAAGAGAAAAATTTTAAAAAGCATGCCTTTTGTAGATACATCGGATAAAAAAGGAATGCAATTGATTCGTTACAGTTAGATCGAAAAAGATAAAAATCGACTCATTCCGACTTAAAAACGGGATTATTCCGTTCTCCACCTACATTCTTGTACATACATTCGGAGCGAATAAATTGGAAGACCGAGTCTAAAGACACTTGAGAGAAAGGCGACAAATTATTCGGCAAACTCTCTCTCTCTCTCTCTGTATTCCCAGACAGCCCCGCTCAACTATAAACGATTCTCAATCCAGCCATAACACACGTTCCTATTTCCCGCTGCAAATACGCTTCATTCGTCCCGTATAAACGGCAAAAACCGCCGACCAAAAGTCATTCCATACTCGTTTTATTTCACTTTTGATTTTTTCCCCGCTCCCCATTTAAATTTCAAATTTTCGACACGTGGTTGAGAAAGAAAAAAAGAGAGAGAAATTTTACAACTTTGGAAGGATGAATTTTCTTCTTCTCTCGAGTTGTTTGCACGGATGAACGGATCGAATATCGAAACGAAGAATGCCGCGGGAAACAATCGAATTCTCGAGACAATGGTGAGCGGGGAGGGAAAGAAATGTGTGTCACGGTTATTGGGTCGTTTCAGAACGCAGGGATAAAACCACGACAAAGACGACAAAGCTTTCGTTCCATTCCAAGAGGAAGAAGAAGAAGAAGAAGAAGAAGAAGAGAAGAAAAGCAAATAAAGTAGATTCCACGATTCTTCGTTCCATTCTTCCGGGGTATTGTCGATAATACCAGGCACGCTGGATATTGGTAATACAGGTTTCGCTATGCGCGTCAAAATTAGTTAATCGTAAAAGTTGCGTTCCAAGCGTTTTACGATATTGACAGAAATATCTCCAATTCTTAAACACTTTGAAATCTTCCCCCTCCCCTGGAATATCGTGTTTCTACGCCTCTCTAACTTTTGCAAACTTTCATCCTTCCACAAACGCGTGCTCTCTCCATTTAACAGAAATCCTTTTTCGATTCTCGTCATCCAGACGAGCCTTTCCCTCAACCTCCACCTAATCTCCACCGTCGATTACTTCATTCCTTCTTTTATTCCATCGTTTTATAACATTCGTTTCCCGATAAATCCTTGCGCATTCTTACGCATTCTTCTCTCCAACCGCGGACGAGGATTGGTCGAGTTCGAGTTTTCCAAGTGGCGATCGGAATGGACGACGGTGTCGGTGAATCCAGAAAGCGGAAGGAACACGTTCGTGAGCGGCGAGGATTGGAACGATTTTGGAGAAAGCGGGCATCGGTGTGACCACCGCGCTGACCACGGAAATGGACGCAAATCCAAGGCCGGATAATTGGGCAAAGGCCGCTTTGCCGAGGAGAGAATCAAATCGAATTCGTATCCGAAGAGTTCGCCCTGTTTTCGTTTTTCGAGTGTCATCCGGTTAAAAATTTATTTAAACATTCGCAGAGCACTCGTTTCATTGGAGACAACTGGGCCGACCCTTCGAAACGAAACGATGAATCGGTTTCCCTTTTCCAAATCTTCCATCGTCCGTTTTCCGTTCGTTCGAATTTGATCATCTGAATTCTTGGATCGCGGGACAAATTCGATTTCAAGTGAGAATTTATAGACAAAGCACGAAAGGTGAGAAGGGGAAGAGCAAGAGTTGTCCGAGCAGCGAAAGAGAAAAAACGGGAAATCGATCGATCGGTTTTGCCACGGATTAATTACGATGCAAATTGATTCCCCGCTACTTTTTCCCCCCAAATTGATTTCCCCTTAATTAAACCCCCTCCAATTAGGATTATCTCTTCGTTAGCAAGCGCTACGCATCGAGATATGTCTCTCTCTTTCCCTCTCGAAAATCCTCTTCTCTGGACGAAGAGAAAAAAAGGAGGAAGAGAAGGAGGAAGGGAAATAAAGAAGAAGAAGAAGGAGTAGAATAGATGAATGGAAAGCGGAGAGATGCAGGTTTCCGCACGAGGGCTGGTCGAATAATCGATTCGAGGCGGAGAGGATCGATTCGATGGCTTTTCCCATCCGTGACCGGATGTGACCGGTGGAAGGAGGCAAGGGAAGCGAGGGACAGAGGGAAAGGCTCGTTTCGGGAAGAATAAGAGGGAAAGGGAAAGCGGAGGAGAGCAGGGGGATTCGGTGTTCCGCTCTGGAAAACAGAGATGCATTGCTCCCGAGGGAGAGCCATTTTCTCGCCTCGACCCCGCTTGTTTACCTCGCCTCATTTATAATTTCCATCGCGCGCCCGCTCCCCCCCTTGTTTACGATTGTCCCGACCAATTCGCGTTTCCAAACTCCCCCCTCCTTTCGAAATTTCGAGCCTCAACTTGATCCTTTCCTTGAGGATTCTGATCCCCGAAGAAACGATGGATAAACTCGCCCCTCGCGCGCGATGATATAGTGGAGGAGAATTTCGAATTTCTCGAGAGGAATTCCCTCCTTTTTCATAAAACCTCTCTCCGTGTTAATTGAACGATTACGGAGGGAAGGGGTTAAAAGGAGAGGTTGAAAGGGCGATGGTACTCAAAGGAGGAAAAGATAGTCGGAAAGGATATGGCGGAAATGAAAGAGGGCGGGCGGCTAATATCGGACGGACGGATGGATCGATCGTTCCAAGGATCTCCCCGTTTCTCTTATTCACCCAAGTTGGCCGTGGTGCACGGACGAGTGGAGAGTGTGGCGTGAAAATCAGCGAACAAGCGAGATCCGGTCCGGAAGTGTAGGACGCGAGGAATGGATCCGTTCCAGTTTCGAGAATGGTTCGCGATTTTAGCCGTGACAAAGCGGGCAAATCCGTTCGTTAGCAGGGGCAATTACGTTAGGAGGGGGAGGGGGAGAGGGGAGAGAAACGACCTAAGCGACAACCGACGGGGAGAAACGTCTTCGAGCAACGAAGAAGCCCGCATATCTCTCTGGCTTGCGGATGCTTGCTGCTCCCCAACTTCGACCCGGATCACTCTGTTTTCCACCCGTCCAAGATCGACTCCACTTTTCGCTGCCCCACTTTCCAATAGGAGGATATTGGACGGAGGGTTGATTAAACGTTTCGAATCGCGATTCGAAAATCACGTAACAAGATCATTCGTTCGGGCGAATGAAACGGGACGATAATTCTTAATCGCTTCGCGTAAACGATTCTTCGATTTTTCGACTCGTCTCCGATTTCAACAATCGCCATCAATCTACCATCACACTTTCGCATCGCACTTAATCGCGTTTCGACTAATCAAAATTGAATAACCACCGGTTAATTCGGCACGAGTAACTCGATTTCATTATTTAACTCTCGTTTTATCATTTCAAATTTTCAGAAAGAGATCTGCCATTGATCGAGAACGATCCCATCGAACTCGTCCCGCAATATTTCTATATATACATATATATATATCCGTTTCGAACGCTGGTCCGGCGACCAAAAAGGGGGGACGGGAGGGGCCGTGTTCGAAAAATCAATCTCTCAAAAAACGAACGAGGATGGGATCGCGGTGGTCGGTCTAATATCTCGCGGCCGGTTACAGAGTACACCGACGAAAACCAGGTGTTGGGGGAGACGGGTTTCCCGCGAGTCCCCCGACGACAAGTGTTCCAATCTCTCCAACGTTTGTTTCGATTCTCGGCGGGGTAACCGCGCTGAAAATCACGATTTTCCCCCGTTCGATTAATTTTCAACCCTCTTTCAACCCGTCGACGTTTTTTCCGTCCCGATTCCACCGAGGAAATATCCCTCGTGCGTTTCTTCTTTCGTGGAAAATACAGGTACACGGAGGTTAGAGGAGGAGGAGGAGGAGGAAAAATCCATTAGCAGATTGTTGGCCGTTGACAGGTTAAACGATTAATTAGTTGGAATTTCCAGCGAGAGTTACTTTAGGTAGCAATCTTATTTAGAATGCCAGAACGAGGTATTATTGGTAGAGGTATTATTAACGGTTAAAATTTTGCCCCTTTGAATCGGATGTTGCAACGATTTTACCCCTCTTTCTCTAGATAAGAGAGAAACGTGTATAGATGCGAGGAGTATTTTTTTAGTATCGCTGTTTCTAAAGAAAGACTGGCAACCGCATTAATGAAATTAACAACGATCTTCCTGGGCGAGTCGCATCCGATCATTTCGTGACTCACGAAATCAGATTTCCGATTAAATATTCGTGGATAATTTAAGAATTTTGGACAAATAATCGGACACAAATTTAGAAATAGAAATTGTATTGCTCGGCGAGAAGAGATATAAAAATTTCAAAGTTTCCAATCTAAATTCGAAACTCTTGAAACAAAGCGGCCCGGTGAAATTTTCTCGTTTACTCACTGTTTCGTGTCGACTTTGGAACGGTTGAAATTTCGAATTTTGATTCGAGTCTCGCAATTTCGAATCGAAGGAAAATATACGCCAAAGTTTTCCTCGCTACGTTGCCACCATATCCCGACCCTTTTCGTGCCGGTTCTACGAGTAAACAGAGACCGTTCGATATTTTCATCTCTTTTCCGGGTGTCCGTCTAAAAATCCCCCTCGATTTCCTCGCCGTCCTTTCTTCCTTCCATCCCCCTCCATCGCGTCCACGATTCTTCTGGGAAACGAACGATACGTGGCAGAAAGTGAGTTTCGAAAGCAGTAAATTTCCGGGTGTAACCGTCAACTCGGTGTAAATAACGCGAGGGTTTTCGGCCACGCGGATCGATTCGAGATCCACGTTACGCCGTATCGAACGCCGTATTCAACCGGTATTTCCGGATATTCCATCCAAGTCGTCTATATCTGATCACGCTTGCCCGATCTATGCACGTTTTATTTAAAATACCGTTACGTTTTGCGAACAAATGACTCAGAAGAAGTGACTCGAGAATCTTTTATCTCCAACGTTGAGTCAGTTTCGTAGTCACGCGAGCAAAATTAAACTTATCGCGCGGAATGATGCGGTTATTCCAACGATCGTGATATTTGAAAAATAGAAATCGAATCGTATCCCTTTTGACCTTCTTCTTTTTTTTTTTTTTAAATTGAACAACAACCTAATTTTTCTCCACCCGTTGTCGCAACGCAATTTTATCTGATTCTGACACGAACCCTGTTGGGAGCAACGTTATAAATAATATTTCACGTTCCATTTACTAATTAAACCCACCCTTTTCTTCTTTTCAATTTACCGCACTTGAAATAAAATTCCTCCCCTTAAGTATTTTGCAATAATCGAACGCCACTCCTATCCTCATTAATTACCCCTCCTCCTCCCCAAGACAAGAGAATCGTCTTCCCGAAAGAGCGGAAACGATAACGAGGACACGGAAGGAGCGGTAATTGCACGCCATCCACGTACCATCCGCGAATGGAGCCGCGCAAACATCTGTCATGTACCGTAGAACGCGCCACGGGAATAACAAACGCTCTCTCTCTCTCTCTTATACGAGCAGAAATTCGTTCGATGACATGGTCGTCGATTAGCCCGATCGATCGATCGATCGATTCTCCGCGTTCACAAACCGTGGCGCAAAAGCAATTCTTACGCGCCAACACAAGCGCGCGCGATTATTATCGATGCGTTTATACACACGTGCGCGTATAATGGAGCGATCGTGCGTACACGATTGCGCGGGCGGGTGAACACGCGTAATGGCGCGTTATTGTTGCGCGTTATTGTTCTGATCGACGGAATTTTCGAGGCGGGGGCGAAGATTCGCGGTAACTCGAGGAGCGTGCCGCCAAGGAGAGGAGTCGAGGCGGAGGGAGGGCGAAGATGACAAAGATGGGGAAGGCAAACGGGGAAAGCGGATGTTTGCTCGGAAATAATTCATCGTCCGTAACTCGGTCGAGTAGCCAGACGTGAATTCAGGTGACAGGAAGTAACCTCCTGTATGCCCCTCCTCCTACTCCATTTTCTGGTGATTCACGTCGGTGATAATTTTGCCCGGAATGGTGTGTGTCTCTCTCTCTCTCTTGCTCTCTCCTCCTAGTGGAATTTTAAAAAACAGTAGAAAATTAGTCGATAATGAGAGTCGAAGGAGGATTTACGAGGAGACGTGAAATTATTCGAGGCTCGTATTTCATCTGACGAAAAGTAATCTATTAGAAAGTAAAAAGAAGGAATCTAAGAGTGTTTCGTTTCGTTCCAAAACCAGTTATTACCACCCGTCCAACACCTCCTTTCGAATCGATCCGATCTCGATCTGGTATCCGCTGTTCTCGAAACAGCGTCGAGGAGAGATTTTGCAACGTGGCTTAGGTGGCGGTAGGTATTCCGTGCGCGGCAACACCTGTCACAGGAAAACAGGTGAAACTCGTGTTCGCCCTTCGATCGAAATAAGCACCGCGGAAGGACCGAAACTTGCCCTTATTCGAGGAGTTTCGAGAGGAAGGGATTCCTCCCCCTGCTCCTCATCCTCTTTGAATAAGTATCGTCTCGTGTTTGTCGAGCGTATATCCATTGCTCGAGCTTGTATCAAGCTTGTGTGTGCACGCATACACGTAGCTTACAGTTATCGAGAACCCGTACCGAGACATTAGGGCATTGTCGACGCGGAACAATGCTTTATTCCCTAGACTCTAGGGGTCACTAGAGTTGGCTGCTGGTTTAGGTAGGTAGATAGGTAGGTAGGCGAGGACGTGGAAGCTCGCATCGTGGAAATGGCGTTCCTTGTTTCCAGATGCACGGTAATACACAACAACAAGGCACAAAGAGCATGTACGGGTACTACTTTTCTTTCCAGATCGATTCCAGACCGGGGGAAACGCAATGAAAAATGCAGTCTTAGCGATGCAGTGTGGCGATGCACCCTTCTCGCCGGTCGCTGCTTCGTTTCTTTTCTTTCTTTCATAGGGATACAGCAAATAGGGATACAGTTTCTTTCTTTCTTTTTTTACAGTTTATTTCATTTCGAAGTTTCTATTTTTTTTATCGATTATTTTTATCGAAAAGATTTTCTTATTCATTTTCTTCGTTCGAGTATCTTCCCGTTCCGGAGAACATGTTGCGCCAACGATTTCGAAAAGCGTAGAATTTTATATGGAATTTTATATGGAATGGATTTCCATCCGAGTCTGGTAACAAACGAAAAACCATGGAATTGAATTTGCGGCCAATGAGGAAAATCTGGAAGAGTTCCAACTACTATGCGCTATGTATGAAAATTGGGGAGGGGAGGAGAAGGAGGAAACGATCGGCCATTTGGCAAATTAGCGAGCGAAAACGAATCGTCGATTGGCTACGCGTTGCATTGTTCGTGACAATTAGTCGCTCTTCTCGCCGGAGGGGACAAATTAGGCTCCGATGAAAAGGAACATCGAGAGGGAGGAAACGAAGGGAAAGAGGAGAAAGGAAAAAAAGAAGAAGAAGAACAAAAGAGAAAATTCACGCGCTCGATCTGAGAACGGAGAGAGGGGGGGAAAAAAGGGAAAAAGAGCAACGTTTTCCCAATTAATTATCGATCAATTTCATTTTAATCGACTTAAGAAATTCCATTGAACTATTTATATATTACTTTCTACGTTACACGATTATAATAATTACAATAACTATTTCGGATAATTTTAAACGAGCGAAAAATCGAGAAGAATTTTCACGACCGGCTCGCGTCCAACGGATTTTCGAGTTTTCGATTTTCGAAAAAAACTTGTCAATGAGACGCATTCCAGCACGCGTACGTGATAGACGCAGAGAATCGTGAATCACGCGGATTCCTTCTATCATCGGTATAATTACGTTTGCCGTTGGACAACCTGCTTGCACGGGGGGACGACACGTGGCCTCGATGTATCGATGCACACGCTCGCGTAGCGTGTAAGTGGATTCTAACGCGATACAGCAACGTGACCGACTATTTGCTTGTCGGACAATAAAATCGCTTAACCGGAATAGATTAGCGTTCGAAGAGGTCGACGGAAACGATTCAGCCTCGAGATTGAATCATTTTTATTTTTTTCTTTCTTTCCTCCTTCACCCCCTCGCGTTAAAAATTCTAATTCACAACCTCTGAAAGAAATTCCAAATTTATTCTTTTCCCTGTACCTCTAATTGGAATTAAAATCGATCGACGAGACGTACGAGTTCGAGTTTTTCTTCCTTTTTCTTTTTCTTTTTTTTTTTGCTCGCAGAAAAACACGCGAAACACGAGGGCCCGAATTGCGTAACCGGCCTCTCCCATCCTCGTCCATCAATTTCGTTCTGCGCGTTATTTCGCCGAGTAACGAGAACGAGACTGGAGGTCGAAGAGGGAACAACACGAACCAGATATCACCAGTCGCGCCTCTTATCAGTCTATTACGACAGTAATAACACTCTTAATTTCATCGACTCGCGGATCGATGCCTGCGCTACACCACACATCATCATCATCATCATCATCATCCTCGTCGCCATTATCATCACCATCCATCAAACGCGACGCGTTTGGATAATGATGGAACAAACGTGGGATTTGGAAAGAAAAAAAAAAAAAAAAGAAAAAGGAAAAAGCAATTTTCAAAATCGATGGAACGTTTCTTCCGTGGAAAATCTCTAGTTGCAAGTTGGATCGAGATTTTTTTTTTTCCCCCCGCTTCGTTTCGAGCGATTCGACTAATTGCTTTTCTTTCTCGGTACTTTCCGCCCGGTTGGACGGGGAGATACGGGAGAACTACACGAGTTTCTGTTTGAAAATCGGTTTAGGAGATTTCGATGGAGGGCGAACACCGTGCGAGATTTAAACTTGCCACTTTCCACGCTGTTTCTCGGTTAATTAGATGTCACCGCTCGTTCTCGTTCCCTCGAAATTTCTCTCTTATCTTCGATTTTGTTGTTGTTGTTATTATTATTATTATTATTATTATCATCGTCGTATATAATGACGAACGACGTGGATTTGGTTGGATGGAGAAGCGAAAAAAAAAACGGAAGGAAAGGAAGAAATCGTTCGTGGTGTAAATAAAAAGAATAAGCTCGATAAAGTGGCGGTTCCGATAACGGAATCGCATGCGAGTACGCGCTACTGCATGCGATTCTATTTTCATCGGCGATCCGGGGATTGCGCCGATTAAGAAAACGTTTCGATCGTATTTCGTGTATTTTCGATTTACTCGGTCGATGATTGACGAGAATCGATAACCCTTCGATTCGTTTCGCCCTCCTCCAAGTGTACGCGACGACGCGCGATCGATAAAACGAGCGAGCCAATTGGCCAAGATAATCAGGGAAACGGTATGCATAGTCCAACTCGATAATTACTCGTGTGCGAATTCCGTGCGTTCTGCTCCAATTTATATTTGTCCATAATTATTCAACACCGACGATTATCGGTTACCAAACTCGCTCGTGGATAAATATACACGCATATATATATACTCACTTTGGGCCGATCTTCTTCAACTCTCCGAGCGTGGGATTGTCCGAGCGATCCTCCCCGCTGATCCTAGCCACACCCTCGTACACGCTAACGCCGTAACCCTTCACCACGAGGTCCGCTAAATCTGGAAAACTGTCGTGCACCTCGGTTTTCTCGGTCCTCGAGTCCCTCCTCCCCCCCTCGTTACCACCGCCCTCCCTCCCGCCATTGGTCTGGGTCGTGGCGGACGTGTCGCCGCTCGTTTGCTCCCTGCTGGCGTTCAATCTTTGCAAAAACTTGCGTCGAAAGTTGTTGTAAATGGTGTCCGTGTTCGGGTCGTCCCCGACGCGGACGCGGCCGTGGCTCGGTACCAAATGGTGGCCGCTGTATCCAAGATCCATCTGGAGATCCATCACCAACAGTACGGTGAACAGTATCGCGAACGCGCTCAAACCGAGCATCAGTTTGTCGCGGATCCTGATCATTCTCACCGCCAACTTCATCTTCCGATCTTCCTTCCACTCTTCTTCGCCCGACTCGCCCACCCTCCTCCTCGCCCCCCTCTTATTATCTCTCCCCTCGTTCGACGACGCGCCACCACCACCACCACCACCACCACCACCACCGCCGCCCCCCTTCAACCGAGCATCCTCGTTTTTCACAACGCGGATCGTCACGAGATCCGTGCCACCGACCACCACACGCGCATCGTCCCCCGTCGCGGGATCTATCCTCCCCGGGATGGAAGGGCACAGCACGACGCGCGAGCGGACAGGAGATCGCGAGGCGCTCGCTGCAACGATCGACGAGTCCCCTTCGTCGTCCACCGGGCCGTCGTCGCCGACTGCTACCTCGCTTCCTCGCCGCGGACCGTTCTCTTCACTTCCTCGCGTCTCCTCCTCGTCCTCGTCGTCGTCGTCCTCCTCCTCGTCCCCACCGTTCTCCGCCGAATTCGCAACTTTGCATTTTACCAGCCACGCGGCCGCCGCCGACAGCCGCGCGTCCACCTCGCCGCCGCCTCGTATCCGCGACTTCCTTGCCTCCGCTTTATCGTCCGACCCGTTCCACCGCTCGTTATCGCGCCTCGACTCCAGCCCCCGACACCCCCGATCGCCGACCTGCCAGTCGTCGGGCGGCGGCGAGCGTTTCGCCTTCGAGCTCCTCCGCTCCGCCGACCCCGCGGACGCGTTTCGACGCCAGACGATGGCCGAACGGCCGACCTGCGACTCTCCACGGACGCTCGACGGCCCGACCCGCCGCGCCAAACTCTCCTCGCTCCGCGACCTTCCCCGTCCAGGGCCGGAAGATCGTCGCTCCACCAACCTCCGATTGTCCTCGGCCCGGATCAGATCCTCCACGTCCTCCGCCGAGACGCTCCTCGACGAGTCCTCGCTCTTCCTCCTGATGCCCACGAAATCGTTCGGGGGGACGCGTCCGCCCCCGATCTCCCTCGGTCTCTTCGAGTCGGTGCTCGCCTCGCGCAGCGCGGGACGGACGGGTGGCAGAGGGCGATCGCTCGAAACTCGGCCGATCTCCCTCCTCGACTTTTTCCTCCTCAGAGGCGGCGTCGGCCTCTCCTCGTCGACGCTCGACGACAACAATTTCCTCCGCAGCACGGGCAGAGGACTCCTCTGAATATTCCTCGCCAATCTCTCGCACCCCTCCGCGATATTGTCCCTCGAGCTTTTCACCAATCTTCTCAAAAAGGAATCGCTCCTCCGCGACTTAACCCCGCCCCCCTCCTCGATCACCAACTCGGGTCCAGGCCTCCTCGAGACCCTGAATCGCCGATCTTCGCCGCCTCGTCTCGTCGAGGAACCGACGCCTCCCCGCGACCTCCACCCTTCGCTATCTTCCAATGTCTGGCGGTTTGAACGCGTCGTCTCCTCCGTGGAACCGCTTCCGTGACATCTCCTCTCGTCCAGAGTTCCCCCTCGAGCGCGAGACGCGAGGGCAAGCTTGGAATTTCGCGCGGGGAATAGACTCGATCAACGTCCGCCAAGTGTAACGAGCTCGCCGTTCGATTTTTATCCTCGATCAAGATCCTCTCCGATCTTGCGTCTGGAAGCCGAGAAGAGTCTGGACGCGCCTTCGTCAGCCCTTCGATTGCACGGCGCCGCGCTCTGGAAAATAAACGAACAGGACGAGTTAGAGACGGGAATTGAAGAAGGCGTTTAAAATTTTGGCTCTCGAACTGGTTTGTTAGATACGAGTCACGGAGACTTATATCGATCCTTTTGTCGATCGAATTCCTTCTAACGTAAAATGATTTTAAATATATATTTCGTATGGGGGATAAAATGGAGAGATACTACTTATTCGCGAATCTACTGCGTTCTTATTAATTACGAGATATAGTATCGCAGAATGCGAAGTAAAAATTCAAGATTTATATCGATCCTTCTCTCGATCGAATCCTTTCTACGAGCTAACGTAAAATCATTTTATAGATTTCGTATGTGATAAAAATGGAAAGATACAGGGACTATTTATTTGCGAATCTATTCTGTGCTCTTATTAGTTCGAGATAGTACGAGATATAGTATATATATATCACAGAGCGCAAAGTAAAAATTCGAGAGTTATATCGATCCTTCTCGCTCGATCGAATTCCTTCTAACGTAAAATGATTTTAAATATATATTTCGTATGTGATAAAAATGGAGAGATACTACTTATTCGCGAATCTACTGCGTTCTTATTAATTACGAGATATAGTATCGCAGAATGCGAAGTAAAAATTCAAGATTTATATCGATCCTTCTCTCGATCGAATCCTTTCTACGAGCTAACGTAAAATCATTTTATAGATTTCGTATGTGATAAAAATGGAAAGATACTACTTATTCGCGAATCTACTGCGTTCTTATTAATTACGAGATATAGTATATATATATCACAGAGCGCAAAGTAAAAATTCGAGAGTTATATCGATCCTTCTCGCTCGATCGTTTCGTATACATTATCGATACTGCGCTCTTACTATAATCGGAGATCCAATGCAAATCACACAGCCAACGACTCGAGATCGTTCGATGAATTTCCTGCAACTGAAATGATTTTGCGCACAAATCAATCTTACTTAGCGCAAACAGCTTCAGCTTTTATTGGCGATGTTTTAAATCAAACGGTTCACTCTCTCGAGCGAAATAAAGAGTCAATAAAGAGTCAATAAAATACATTCGCTATATCGTATTAATTCTCGTAACCGCCTCCATATAAATATAAATAGAAAATATTTCTTCGTACCATCATCTTGGAAACGAGGTGATCTGAACAATTATATACCTCGAAGCCGTAAATATAATAAGAGAACGAAATGAGAGAGAAATCTATTCTTCGGTGTGGCAACGAACAAGGAAAAATCGAATCGTCCATCGCGGTAAAAAGCACCGCCCTCCGCTCCAGGAGGAAGCATCAACCCTTCCATTCGTATCGATCTAAAAATAAATCACCGTTTCATGCTATAATAATAATAATAATAATAATAATAAAGCTGGCTGCATGCTTTTTATCGAATTCCCTATGCGATGGCTATGCACACACATATCCAAGGATGCCAAGGATGCAAGGTGGGTCAAGGTGGTTGCTTTAAGGTGTCGTGGCGGGTCGAAAGAGGAGAGATATCAACTGTGAAATAGAGTGACGGTAATGGCGTGCTTCGTGTTGCGAGAGTGGCCATTACAGTTATCGCGAAAGTCGCGTCATAAAGGCGATGCGGTGGGGGTGGCACGCAAGATGAGAAAAAGAGCGAGAGAGAGAGAGAGAGGATCGTAAAGGTTGGCCCCTTACGCGAACAAGACCGCATAATTTAATATCTCGCCCCGACCTGCATTAACTTGGAATATTCGCGCCGCAGAATCGGTTAACAGGAATTGCGCGAAACTGGCCCCGATTTCTTGATCCTTTACGGGGCAGCAACTTCTCGTTCTCTCGTTTCGTTTAGTTTTTCACTTGGAGAAATTTCAAATTTCGTTTCCTTTTCTGAAACACCGCGTTGCATCTCGTTCCAACGAACCTCGCGTCGTTGACGAAACGCAACGAGCCGGATCGCGGTTGAACGAATCTCCAGTGGCGGCAGAGGGAAGAAAGGCTGCTGGTTCCGCCTCTTCCCTGCGAAAAAACGCGAATGCCTATCTTTATTATCGGCAGGGGGGATAGGAGCACGTGGAATTTGAACGGCGCATCGATTCGCGGGAGGAGAGTTACGACGGGACGTTTCGTTCTTACGTTTCGTTCCCCCGGATGCAAGAGGCCATTCAGATCAAAGATTTCACCCTGGAACGACACCGTTTTCCAATCGTTTCGTAAGAGCTTGCAAGGAGGAGGTACGGATAAATCTATCCCCACCCCCCTCACGGAGACATTAACGCCAGCAATTTCTACAAAAATGCCCTCTTCCCGTGTAACGCGTTGGATGGACGATTTTCTGTAACGTGGTTGCGCGATAGACCAATAAGTGGTTATTGTTTGGAGGGAAATTTCTTCTTTTTCTCTTTTCCAAGACAAGAATCGGAAGGGTTGGTAGAAAATTTGAAACGTGGAATAAGAAGATATTCGATTGAGGATACTTAATATCTTCATCTTTGATTTAATTTCAATTTACGCAATCCATCGGTCACGAAAAGTCTGAGAAATTTCCATATTTTTCGTGCAAGTTTTAAACGCGAAACTGGTCCGCGAACTAAAACTAGTACGAGTTAATTTGTCGTGAGTGATAAATACTTACGTCATAGCCCGTTAAGATTACTCTCCAAGGCTCGATAACATCGAGTTTACGTAACAGAAAGTGGGGCATCGCCGTATTTTAACATTGGATAAAATAATTTATTGGGCCGAATTTTGATCGATACCTTATTTACTCGTTACTCAATACGTTCGATCAAAAAGTGACTCCACGAAGAAGAATTAAACGACAAGGAATAAACCGAGGCATTTGCAGTTGCTTCGCCTCTGAGAAATAAGGGAGGAAAATGGGCGAGATAAGGAAAAACGCGATTCGAAATGGAATATCGGTATCGGGGATTCGTTCCATTTACACGTGGTCGCACGTGCGCCTTTCACGGATATAAATACGTGGGTTAATTGCGAGCAGTCGGCGCCGATTTTCCCCGATTAAACGTTAAAAGCTCGGCTCGCGTGCTTCCTTCTAATTAGAAATTTTCGATTATTAAGCCACGGGAAACGCGATTCTATCGGCATAATTGGAGTAGAATCGCGGATTAGAAAACTGGCTTTCGATTTTTCCCAAAAATTCGAATTTCGGTTCCAAGTAAATTTTTCTCCTCCAATTTTTTTTTCCTTGGAAAGCACAAATTCGCGAAATATTCGTTCGTTATAATATATAAGATGACTCGTGGATGCGTGGAGCGTACAATGCGATTTCAATTGCAATAAATGGTGGAAACTCGAAATGGAAATTCGAAATTTAACAAACCCCTCATCGTCAAATGACGATTTCCTATTTTTTCCCTTTCTTTTTGTTTTTATCATTATCGAAAATGTTTTGGACAAAATTAATATTGTAAATTTATCGAGATAGAAACGTGTAATTATCCGTACCTATTTATTCTCGCGACACATCGCTTTAATTACAATCCCTGTTTATCTGAGATAAAATAGATACATAGATTGTTAACAGGCGGATAATTTTAGCGTTAATTAGGGAAAATATATGCAATATATAGAATCCTAACGCGATTAATAATCAATTTTTAACGCTCAATTTTTTTAAAACTCGAATAAACGCTCCTCCTCGTTCAACGGGACGAATCAGATTCTTAAACGAACGATTTCAATCGATTTCACGATCCTCGTAAAATCTTCTGTCAACACGCGAAATCCATTAAAAAATAAAATGAAATAAAATAAAAAAAAATAAAAATAAAAAAGGAACGGAAAGAAAAAGATAGAAAGAGGAGGAGGGGGAGGAAAAAAATAGTTTCCGTGTCGGATGGAGGTCGCTAAGCTCGAAAACGAATTCACAACGTGTTGTTTGCTCGAAATAGAATCTCTGCGTGATTGTTGCCGAGCATAACACTCGAAACATCCGCGTTTATTATTATTCGCCAGCCGTCTGATGGAAAATAAAAAAGTACACCCTGGGATTTCAACGCATTATCCGCCGTCTCCTCGACGGGGAGGGGGGGAAATTCGCGATTCGCCCTCGGGATGAGAGCAAAGGACAACTTCTTTCGAGATGCTCGTCAAAGTTTCGAAAGAGGAAAGAAGAAAGGGAGGAAGAGAGGAAAAAGAGTCTCTCCAGTAAAATTGAACTTTACGTTATTGTTCTTACTATTGTTACCCTCTTCCAGGGAGGAATTATCGTTGGTCCATTTTCAAGAATCGCTGGAAGAAACGCAATTCGAATTTGTTCGAATCGATCGTGGAAGACTTTGATTCGAGACTTTGATATCGAACGAAAGATTAATTTGTAAATATAAGGAGAATTCGAAATATGTTTGCATTGCGTAAGAACGTTGTGCAACGTTCGTGCAATTTCCAACCAAGTTATTTTCAGGCCTCGTTATAAACAGGCCTTCTTCCTTCAAACATAACAGAATAACAATAAAGATTAACGATCAGCGAGCCGTAAAATAGTCTAAAATTTGCACCTCATTGAGCTTTTAATGAGTTCACGTATATTTAAAGATATATTTCCTTTCTCTCCTTCTCTCTCTCTCTCTTTGACACGCAGTAAAACTCCTCCAAATTATAATCCACTTCGTAACAACTACATCAGTTCCTCGACTTCTCACCTCTACGATACGATATTCCTTCCCCTCCCCAAAAATTTATTTCTAGAATGAAAAATTTGCCTGCGAAAAAAATGAAAATAAATAAATAAATCGGAAATTTTCGTACTCGTGGAGAAAGAAAGAGGGAAATAAATTCGCGCAAATAGATCTCATGAAATATTGAGGCGCGGATGAAAATGATGTCGATAAGTTAGCGGGCGACGAGCGATCCTCTGGATGTATCTCCTCCTTGGATGTGCAGGAGGAAGAGAATATGCAAAACGGAGAAATGCAAGGAAAGAGGGTTGTATGCGCTCGAAACTACGGCCGTGGATCATTTAAATATTGCACGGGGGACGAGTAAATAAAGGATAAGGTCGAACGTGAGGGAGGAATCTGGGATCAGTTTTCTTTCTTTCTTGCTCTCTCTCCCTTCTCTTTCTCTCTTTCCCTAGGAATGGCCGAAATGCCCGATTTTATCAACCTCCCTGATCATAAACGTGCTTCGACGTTCGTTTTATAGTTGTCTGTTTATTGGGAATTACAGGCAAGAAATTTGTCCTCCTCTTCGTTCGTTTCTTCCATTCGAAGAGGTTTAAGGAAGAGGGGGAGGAGGGAGGGGAAGGGAGGGGATATGGAGAAATTTCGACGAAATTCACGTTCGCTTTCAATAAACCGAAATCGTCGATATGACGATTGGATTGGAGAGTTGGATGCATTAACCCGTTGAAAAAGTTAAAAATTTCTTTACTCGTTAAAACGCTTGGATAACATTTATTCGTAATTATTCGTATAACCTCCATGTTTTCCACTACAAGTTATCTGCAATTATCGTCGCGTTTTTGAACAATAAATTATCGAAGCGAGTTCAACCATTAAGTATCATCCATTCGAACGTGATGGAAAGGAACAATTAAGAAAAAAATGAATTCTCTTTGTTGCCTTTGTCGAAAATCGAACGAGAAGGAATGAAAATTCTTCTTATCTTGAATTTTATTTAATTCATTCCTTCGTGTTGATTGTAATCGTTGATTGTAATTGACGGAAGTGAATCAGTGAAGAAAGTGAATCGTTTTTGTATAAATTTTGCAAGCGCGTTGTTTCGCCACTTTCCCCCTCCTCATCGCTCATCGACAATTAATCGCTCTTTTGATTTCGGCCATTCTTTGATCGGCCCCTTTTGTTCCAACTTCCGTTCCCCGTATAATTGAACCCCCTCCTCCCCCCTCTCCCCGTTGATTGAAACATCTAAACGAACGAACGGGAGGGGGGAGAGGGTGTCGTTAAAATGGAAATCACGTTTCAGGCCGGTCATAAAACGTGCATCGTTTCACCTGTAATTCATGCAGGATAAAATTCCTTTGTACTCCAGGTTCCGATAAAAAGTAATTCGAATTTAACGTAGTTTGTCCAAAAGTTAGCTCGAAATTTCATCGTTTTCACCCCCTCGAGAATTTCGTACAAGAGAAAATTAAAAATTAATTTTCGCCTCTAATAATTTTATTCAAATTGGTTCAAAAGGAGAACGAAATCGAGACGAAAAACAAAAAAAAAAAAGGGAAAAAAGAAAAAAATCTAATCTAATGCGTCGCGTTTTTTAAAAATTTCACTCGTTGAGAGATGAAAGATCAACCAAAAAAGAGTTAAACGTATGTCGTATCGGATTTCATAGAATAATAAGCAGGGACATATTTTGCGAAAGTTAAGGGATGGAGATTAAAAAAAAAAAAAAAGAAAGAAAAAGAAAGAAAAAGAAAAAAAGAATAATAGGCGAGATCACGATCTTTTTGTAATAAGCTTATAAAGAGTAAAAATGGGATCGCGTTCTAAACAGGGATTCTCGCTTTTCTTTGACCCGTTTTTCCTTTTCCTTTTCCCCTTTCCGCGGCTTTCTCTTTATACACACAGGCCGCTTAAAAGCCTCAATTAATTGCAATCCGTTCTTTCGAAATGAGATCTTACACCGGCGGAAGAATGGCCGCGTTAAAAAGCGTTAAAACACCTCCGTTTTCCATCCCCTTATTGCATCCCCTTATAGCCCAGTTTAAATTATTAAACGCGATTACCACGATACGAAGAAGGGGAGGGAAAAAAAAGAAAAAAAAAAAAAAAAAGAAAAAAAAAAAAGATCAAAGCTGTACCCAAGAAATAATTAGAAAACTTTCTGAAAATTGCCACGGTTAGCTCTCTCTCCTTTTAATTCGATTATCCAAGTTAATGTCAGAGAATCGAGAAGATTTAATCGTTTCCCCGACGAATTAATATTAATCCGTGATAGACAAAATAAAATGGAAACAAAATCGATTAATTAAAGATAGATAATTAAAGGAGCAATTTCTCCGGATATTTCGTTTCTAAAATATATATATATATAGAGCTCGATTTAATTAGCTAGATTTCTAAAAAGAGAATAAAAAAAAAAAAAAAGAAGAAGGAAAAGAAAAAAAAACTCTCGATACTCGGAACATTTTCGCGATTCTTCGAAACACGGTATTCAGCATCCATCCTTAAAGCTCACTGCAACGTTAAGCCCGCTAATTAATTGGCGGCCGGTCCTCACGCGTGTGCCAACCGAGTTTACATTGGCCCTCCGGCTCCCTTTCTAATTATAAACTTAATTAATAACCCGATCTTTTACGCTTATGAATCACAATTTTCTTAGACGCGGCGCCCGCCTTCATTCGCCACCGTGGATCCATATTATCGCCGCAAGCTTTTAATCCTGACCGAGCGACTTCGGTGCACCTAATTAACGACATAATTAACGATCCATCCACGTCTCTTTTTCGCTCCGGTCCTACGCTCTACTAACATTTCTCAAAGAGACGTAATTAGAGATGCGCCGGGACGCGACTGGTACAAAGATATCATATAAATGAGTTTAACTTGGGGGGGTGGGGAAAAAACGGGGGAAGGGGGAGAGGGAGGGGCGGGGAGGAGGGGGAGGGGGATAAATCAAACTTGAAACTGAAAGGGTGCGCGCGAATTTTCTGTCGTATTTCCAAGTGAAATTTACTTTTCTTTTCTTTTCTTTTTTTTTTTTTTTTTCTCTAGGTATATATATATAGATAGGTATATAACAACCTGCGAACAAAGGAGAAACTTGAGAGATTGAAAATTTTTTTCTATCGTTTCAAATTTTATTAACGTTATTATTTAGCTCTTTGAGAAATTTAATTTTTCACAGAATAACTTGGCCACGGAGGAAAACTTTAACCGGTATATAAAGCGAAGAATTTTCCAAATCTCAAAATGAAAATTTGAATTTACGAAGAGAGAGACAGAGATAAACGAGAAAATTTTCTATCGTTTTATTGGAAATTTTATTGGGATTTAATTTTCTTTATATTTTCTAACTTGAAGAAAGTGAAACTTTAAAAATAATAATAATTTCCATCGTTCGAAATTTTATTTCTCCGTTAAAATTTATAATATCAATTAAATATAAAATATTCGTAGGATTATTTATTTTATCGGTGAGTGTGTAAACACACGTTATTTATATTTTAAATATTAAAAAAGAAAAGTTGTTAATACGGCCGTTGCAATCTTCTTGGTTCCAGCTAATTACCAACACCGACGACACCGCCATCCCCTTATCAAATATCTTTGTCGGTCAGTTATTGCTTTAATCATGACAATTAACATTCCATTCTCGTCTGTGTTAAAATTATATATAATGTGACAAATGTATCACAAAGAGAAGAATACTTTTATTGGATTAATTAAACCGGTTTATCAAAGGATAACGCGATCAGTGGATGAAGCGAAATTAAGTGAATATATCGCGGATGAATCGTGAATGGCGAATTAACGAGGAAATATTCTCCATTTCTCAAAATTAGAATATTTTCCCCTACCTTTCGTAAAATTAATAATATTCTGTTGCGATTAATACGTTCTTTTTTTTTTTTTAAGGGATAGAGTGCGGCGTAAAAATAGAATATTAAAAAGTAGCAAAAAAAGAGGTGAAAAATTTGTAAACAATAAACAAGCGAGTTCGAAGAGAAATATTGAATTACTTAGAAAGTAAGATTATCAGGGATTAAAAAAAAAGGATATAAAATATAATTTTTAAGGGAGAAAAACATTCCAAATTGACCAGTGAAAATGTCCTTTTAATTTGATCGTTTAATGATTTCGTCACTGAAAACTTCTAAATTAATAATTGAATAATTGCTTCGACATATCGATCGTAAATATATAAAAAGAACCTCGTGAAAAAATAGTCTAATATTACTATCACAAGTTAAATAAAAAAAAAATTAATCTCTTATAAATTATATTCTTTTTTTTTTTTACAGAATTTAGATGGTCATTATCCATTTTCCATTAAAAAATAACGATCCCTTTCCATTAAAATAACAACGTCCAACGGAGATACCAAAAAAAAGTCTCTGTTCGTCGCGAAATTTAAATTATAAATGATATATATACGTATTTTGTATACGCATATATATACGTACATAAATTAAAATAGCACTACTACAAACGACTTCGTTTGTGTAAAACTTATTATTCTATTCGAGAAATCGTATTTATAATTGATGTTAATATTTAAAATTAATGCAATGGAAATATAAATGCAATTTTCGCGTGTAAAAATGTGTACAAATTATTCATATACTTTCCGTTATAAAAAAATTGTTATAAAAGGCATTAATTAACGATGAAAATTAAAAAAAATTGTTAAATATTTAAGAAATAACGACAGAAAACTTATTTTTCGTAATATTCGAAGGGGGGGATAACCTACGACCACAAACTCACGAGGTAGCGATCTCGATCGTTCACCTTGGGATCATTCGTTATTGAACTCTTACACGAGACGCATCGAAATATTTTTAGTTAGACAGATAGCAATTTTTGGTCGTGATACTTGGTTTTATAACATTTTAGCCTATTATTCTTTTATTCTAACAGTATAATATATAGGTATGTAGATAATCTTATATGGACATTGGCTATTCGATTATAATTTTTTTTTTTTATTATTTTCTTTTACTATTTTTATATATTATCGAACTTTAACTTTTTCCAATATTGAAATAAATTTTTATCTTCTTATTTTTTAATTATTAATTCCGTTAATGGACATTGGCTATCGTTTTAACAATTGAATTATCAGCCTACTTCTACGATATTTCTTTATATTATTGGACCTCAATTTTTTCCAATATTGAAATGAATTTTTTTTTTTTATTTTTTTTTTTATTTTTCACTTATAACTTGTTAATAGACGTTGGCTATCGTTCTAACGATTCAATTATCAGCTTATTCCTGGAATATTTCTTTATATTATTGGATTTGAATTTTTTCCAATATTGAAATAAATTTTTATCCTCTTATTTTTTAATTATAATTGTCAAACGACACAGGGTATCGTTATAAGAATTGAATCATCAGTTATTTTGTTAATTTATTTTTTAATTAATTAGTTATTTATTTTTTTCGATCGATTTATTTACTCACTTATTCACTTGTAAATTTAATTATTTACGTATTGCTCGTGTATAATTAAATTATCATTTCATATTTTTAAATTATTTTCAACTTCTTTGAAATTCAAAATTTATTCAAATTTTTTTCTTATGTTAAATTAAATTTAATAATTTTTTTAAATTTTATTCTTTGTACGTATATACGGATCTCGACGTAGTCACCTCCTCGCTTGGTGAGATCTGGTAATTGGCATCGCTTTCATATTATATGATTAAAATTATTAAACTAGAAAAATTTCGTTAAAATTTAATTGTATTTGAGAGAATTTATTACAAATATCAGATCATAAAGATTACATTAGCAGCGTTAATTTTTAGAAAACGATAACAATGAGCTATGAACTACACTTAATTTCCTTTCTAACACGTTTCGGACAATTCCTCTTTTAATATTTTACAATTACATACATACTTATTTAACAAGATTTTGATATATTGCAATTTCAAACATTTAACGATAATTTATTGAAAATTATCTAAACCGATATCACGAATAGCCACGAAATGCAATTATTTTAAATACGTTACATTTCGAAATGTAAAAGATACATTTCTAAATAACGTAAATATATCGAAACGACTTCATTTCTTTTTCCATCCCTCATTAATATCAACTTTAATCTCAGCGCGCAATGCTTGGCTTCGTAAACCTTCTATTGATCCTTCAATGAATAATTAGAATCATTTCCATTCCGATTATATTTTAAATCGTATCGTATTAATAGTCTTTTTTCTTTAAATCTTTAAATCTTGGCGCACTAAAAGTCGGTGTTTCCGTCGAGAGGGCAAGACGATCCACATCCTTACACGAGAATAGCCTGTGACTTGCTAATAAGCCGCTAGCAGCGATCGATCGTAATGATCTTTGCATCCAATGGCGAGTCGCATGCATTTTTGTTCCATGTCGTAGAACGAAAAATCAGAATCGACACGAGCGATTCTATTCTTTATAGATATTTGCATACGTACAGTGAGCACATTTTCCGTGTTTTATTTTATTTTTGGGCCAGATCTTCTTTTGCAGATCGCGTTCTTTGATAATTACGAAAGTTTTTTATTACTTCATTCCATTTATAAATTTTTTTGAACGATTTAATTGTTCAATTTTCGTATTACGACATCGTTCGAAATTTTTATCGTGCAAGAAGATATTTCTTCGTGATAGACAGATTTCGAAATCGAAGCAATAATTTTTCTTTTCTTATTTTCCATCGTATGATGCTTTGATGAAGGAATCGTCCGAGGTTTTTAAATTAAAGTTTAACTTAGAGTCAATTAATTTTATTTTACGTTCAAACTTACTTTTCTTTCTTTTTTTCCCTCGTAAATAAATTTTTCATTAATTTTTAAATGCTTTCTCTTTGCTCGACATATATCGATATAAAATTTTCATATTTAGCGTCGAGTTGGAAAAATCATTAGGTAGAGTTTGAGATGAAATTGGATTTTTTTCGACCAAAGAATATTAACCCGTTAGAAGAAAAAGAAAAACCTATTTGAGCAAGAGAAAAAAAGACGATGACCACAGATCGTGAGTTCTTATCAACGAGTGACGACGAGTTGGAGATCGCGCGCGACGTATTTTCGCACGATGGATGCGCGTGTATATGGATGTGATTAGACTGTGGAATTGCGTCGTTACGGTTACTATCTCGCTTATTGTTATTAATTGAACAATATTTCATCCTCAGTGAAATATTGCAAATAATAATCTTATCGATTTTAATTACAAAATTACAATAAAAATTCTTTTATCCCTTTTTAACTTTATCCCTTTAAAATATCCGCGAATTCTTTCCCACCATAAATATCAATGTACAAAAATACGATTCTTAAATTCACGCGACTTTTATACAATAATCGTATTTCGATCTCTTCTCTCAGATTTCTTCTTCTCTTTACTTCTCAACCTTTATTTGTAAACATTATTTTTATATCGTTTTATATCGGACAGACGAGTCTCGATCGCCTGTCCTTGATGAGACGACGTGGTGGTAAACGACATCGACCGCGTTAAAAAGGAATCACGCGCCGAAATCGAATCAACCTTCGAAAAGAGCTGCGCCACGTTAATTATTTGTATCGCCGGATGGAAAAAAGGAAAAGAGGGGAGGCGTAAAAGATACGTTGTGGATCACAGAGAGGAGAAACGTGGAAATTAAACGCGGAGGAAAAGGGGCGAGATGAAAGTTGGCCGGGGAAAACTGTTGCAAAGTTACGTTTTTGTTGGGCACAATTGCAAATACAATTTTGCGCTCCGGCAAATTTGCACGGCGCTCACGACTCGTCTCGGTCGCGAAATTTTTGATTAAACGTCATCCACATCCGTTTTCGCAGGTCCTTACAACTCTTCCTACCCCTCCCCTCCCGGAAAGACGGTAGTTTCGGTAGTTAAACGTTATCCAGCCGGGATCTCCATTTGATTAAGCCCTCTCCCCTCCCCCCGCTAATTGGATGTAATCTTATCGAGCCGCGATTTCAATTTGATTATCTGATTTTGCTAAATTAGCGACTCGGTTCATTCAAAGCCGCGGGGCAGGATTCCGCGCCCGGATTTGTTGCCGATTCAATTACAAACCCTCTCGTCTCCCGGCTAACATACCGTGTACCGGGAATATTTTACGATTCGATTACCAAGTTAGATCCGCGCAATTTCGATTAAAACTCGCGCGGCGAAATAAACCGCGGCGGAAAAAGAAAAGGAAAGGGAAAAAGGAAAACGCGATTCGAAAAATATAATATCCGCCGAAACGTCGAAATATTTCCAATACACGTCGCGGAAAATTTCATGGGAACACGTGAACTCGAAATATTCCCCGCAATTATAATCAATTTATTATTAATTTATTATCAATTTACTGTCGAATCGACGAAATACACCCCCGGGATATATTCCTTCGAGTTATATCGAACGAAAGGATCTCGGAAACGTTGTAAGCAAGCAAATATCAATCATATTCTTCTCGAGTCGCGGATGATAACGTTGTTTTCTTACGATCCATATATAAACATTATAACCTTGAGCAAGATCTTTGATTTTGAAAGCGTAATCAGAGGTCGGTTGAGTTTTTTACGCAAAATAAAATTATTGCGAGGCCGATAATTGAAAAATTAAGCGTAGGCTTGGCTTGCTTCTTCATCGATCATCGCACAATCGGCGCGTTGAGCATATTTCGTGTTTTTTTTTTTTTTTTTTTTTTACATATGGCGTGATCTTTGCATAGATTTAATGTTTGCATGAATAATGAATAAACATCCGCGGTCTACGATAAAAACATTTTTACTCGCGCGTTCCGCTCTGGCATCGCTGCGATAAATATACGATAAAAAACGAGATGGGGCGAGGGGAGGGGGGAGGAGAATAGGAAGCGTATCGGAAAGGATTGAATTACACGTTTCCTTAGGTGTGCAAAATCAAATTGGCTGGCAAGCGCGCACGAATGTCCATCGTGACACAGGCGAGAGAAAATTTAGGGAGAGGCGTTTCTCGATGGTATCAAGTTCGAATGCCAGCCTAGAACACGATGATCGGTGTTTCGATGCGCGTTGCGTGGCTTTCCGCATCGTGTTGAGAATTATTTTGGGACGGGGACGGGAGGACCGGTGCCAAGAATAGCCGACACGCTAATAGCGGGTTGACAAGTACACCGTTGGAAAATGAGAACGTTTGTGACGTGATCTCGAAATCGGCCGTGGCGCTCGTGCACACCGACCGCTCGTAAATGTCCAATAAATATAAATAACGTCGGAGAAACCGACGGGGCGGTGAAAAGTCGCCCACGCCAACAAAAATACCTCCCATAAAAACCGATTTTAACGCTTTTAGCCACCGTTTTTCTCCCCTCCCCTCTCTCTCAAATTTTTTAAGCTCTCCTATATCGTTGTCTAATCCTTCGATGAAACCCCCCCGCAATCTAAAACTTTCCGCATCTTTGCAAGTCTAATTCCTTCGATCCTTTTTTGAATCTTTGAATTTTTGGATCCCCGATTTCCAGGATATAATCGACAATTGTCGATCGTTCAAAATCCAAGCTTTTTCGATTTTTCTTGCATCCTTCGAATTCCAGTTCTTCGAATCTTTCCGTCCTTTCCTGAATCTTTGAACTTTTCCCGATTTCATTCTCTGTGAATCTATCTCCTCGCGTCCAATTTCTGGAATATTACCGAAAATTGAATCGTTTAAAATAGCAATTAATTTTTTTCAATCGTTGAGAAACAATCGATCAACCACTCTGGAAGGAATATATTTTCCGCGTTGAAACAGAGAGAGAGAGCGAGAGAGAGGAAGTTTGTTTCGATTTTTATTTTTATTTTCAAAAACGACGTAATAACGGCGTTAATGACAATAATTTGAATCCCGAATGTTTGCCCGGATCGGACAAGGAATCGTTTCGATAACAACATCGAGCCCGTTTCGTTCATCGAGAATTCCATAAAATTCGCATTTACGATCGAGATAATGAGAAAATAGGGCGAAATGCAAATTGGAGCAACGGGGGGGGAGGAGAACAATAAAGCCGACCATTATTCATCGAGGAAGAAAACATTTCTAACGTGCGGGGTAACTCGATCGAAGGGAACGTCATTATATCCTCTCCAGCTCCATTAATTAAACGGCCGTTAACGCGCAATGTTTATGATTGTTAATGCGCCCGGCAATGTATCAAATTATCCCGAGCGGATGTTCTATCACAATTCAATCGCGAAACGAAACGAAACCTGGGAGAGGTTGATCACAACGCACCACGTCCACTACTGCTCTATTAACCGATCCCCTCTCCTCCTCCTGTATATTCTCCGTATATTCCGACAAACTTTCGTCTCAACCAGATCTATTCTAATTTATTCCATCCAATTTCCAATACGTGGTTTAATCGTGATTTCCGATCGCAAGATGAAATTTCGAAAATTTTCAAGAAAATCGTATCGAAAATGTATACATATATATATTCATATACGTGTTACATACGGATCGGAGTAAGAGCGATTGCCGGTCGAAAATAGAATTTCGAGGTGGTGGGAGAAAGATGATCGTTGGAAACCGAATATTTTGATTAGAATAACCGAGAGAATATGAATTGTAGGAAATACTCGTGAAACGTTTCTTTCCTTGGATCGAAAACTATTTCGTTCGTTAAGGATTAAGAAAAAGAAAAATAGATAAATAAAACGCGTACTTCTCTTCCCCTAAAGAATCCTGATCCTTTCTTTCGAGAAAACTATGGAGATTGAACAATCGACCTAAAAGATAAACAACCTCGCTCACTCGAGAGAGAGAGAAGAAAACGGTTCTTATAAATATTTATTATTGGGAGGGGAAAAAGAGGCGTGCTTTTCTTCGCACGCGATACACGGCGGGATAAACGTTTCTCGAGGAGGCGACGACCATCCAAGTCTTCTTCCCCGACACCTGTAATTAACGAGAGATTTCCACATCGTGGACAAGTTTCGCGGTAAACAGCGAGTTAGCTCGTTAATTCGAGCAATTCCTTCGTGCCTAGCTTCCGTCTATCTTGAAATCGCTTCCGATTTTCTCCTCACTTTTCGAGGAAAGTCATTAATTAAACGGATCGAAGGGACCTCGATCGTTATATGGCGAACGATCTATGGATTGACGAGAGAATGCAAGGAATGAGAAAGAAAACTTGTTCAAAAAGTGGCTCTCCTTCTGTTCTATGTATTTGATTTTCATCGTATCGAATTGTCGGTGCACGAAAATATTTGCTTAAATAATCCGACACTCGCATATTCTACCGTTTGATTTTTCGGTAGAATTATTTTCGATACGAAATATAACGATTATAGCGAGTTAAATTAAGAGCAAAGGGATTGCGAAAGGAAGAAAAATACTTGGATTTTTCATCTCAATTTTTCAAATGAGTTATAATACGATATTTTTTCGCCTCATTCTCCTTCGTCGCGTTTCTTATATATTTCCATTACAACATTATCTCTTGTATTCTTGTCATAATTATACCGTTCAAAACGGGTGTATACGTTTCACCCCGTTCATTTAATTCCATTTCTCCGAGTGATGCAACTTTTTCGCGAGAAAAACAGAAAGGGAAATCTCTCCTTGCGATTTTTAAAACTCGCCACCTCGATTCTCGATGAGGTTTTTCTCAATGATTTTCGAGTAGCGTCGCAAGTTCGAGGACAAAAGGAGGCCACTACACTCCACCGCTGTGTTTTGTGCCCGTGTTTCCGGAATAACGCTTGGTCGCGGCGAGGCACGCCTCATTTATCGACGCGTCGTTTTTTCCCCGGGAGCCGAGAAACGTAAATCCGTCCGTGACACAGGAAAGGCGGGCACGAGTTTTCACGCGCCTCGACTTGTTCAACAGCTTAAAAACAAGCAAACAACAATATAAGAATCGAAAAGATGATGAAAACAAAAGTATGATTACGATTTTTCGAAATCGAGTGTGAGACATCTGAAAAGAAAAACCGAAAAGACGAGAGAATAAGAGGAGGAGAACGTAGAGAAACGTACAACGAAAGATAGACACGTGACTACTATTTAGAAGTGGAAAATGTTTTAAAGAGGCTCTTAGAATTTTATGAAAATATCGATGCACGATTATCGAAAGCACGTATATATGGAATATATATATATATAGCGTGTAATGTGTAATATTAATCGAGCTAATGGCACCATGCACCACTAATGCAGTATACCAGTGCATCGTACTATAGTATTAGGCAACGTGATTACTGTAAAGTACAGTATCTGTGCCACCCAATACTCGTTGCATTGTTAAATATAGCGTTAATAAACATCGCTATGGAGGTATTTTAAAATTACTTACGGGGTATGGATACACGGAATGTTAAACGTATGCTATTCATCGAAGCCTAATATTAAGCCGAAATTACATAATACAATACTAGCGGCGCGTCACGCGATATTTTGCACGGAACAGCATCGCGTTCCCGCTGCTGGCCACACTACTACTTCCACCACCGCCACTTCAAACTTCGACGAGAGCGTAATTCAATAAAAAAACGAGAGTGGATGATCGAGAATTGAACGAGAAAAAAAAGAAGAAAGGAGGAGGGGGAAACCTGAGCGCACGCATACGCACAACAAACATCGCGCTTTTTTCCCTTCCTCTGTACGTTCCGTTTTCCCCGATTTAATTTTAACCCACTGCTATAATAAACGGTGTATCCTCCCGGTTCTAAATACTACTATTACCGATTTTCCATTCGCGCTTTACTCATAAATTTACTCACAAACTCGTAAACGATTAATTTACCGATCGATCGAACATATAGTCGATTCGATCGTGTGTTTTGAACGCGCTTTTCAACGAACGAACGAAGATCCTCGAGCGATATCGCGCGGAATGATCGAGGAGATTCTTGTCAACGAAAGGAAGTTAGAGAAATGGAGGGAGGGAAAGAAAATATTTTATTTACTTTTCGCTCGGATTGAATCGAATTTCGAGAATAAATGGGGAGGAAAAGTGGAGCGAAGTAACGCGAGCGCTCATTGACGCAAGTTTCGGTTGGATTTTAAACCGGGTAAATATCACTTCGTCTAAAATTGTTCCTCGTGCATGATCGTTCTGACGCAAGTGACGCAACCAAGTGCCAAACCACGCTCGAATTCCACCCGTGTAATCACCCGCCAATTTTTCGAGTCATAGTCCACTCCAAACCACTACTCGCTTGCTAAACGTTAACGTTTTGAAAGCGTATCAATACATATATATATATATAGTCGACTGTACGGTCGAAGAAAAATTTGTTGAAAATACAAATGGCGAACGCGTATTAGCTGGAACGAAAAACATGGTTCCACGGTTGGAAGCGTGGAATAGGGAGTCACGTGGGAGCTCGAACGCGGAAAGAGAAACTAATTAAACGAGGCATCAACTGTTGCTTCGCTTTTCACTCCCAACTTTTCATCGGTTCAAAGTGCATCCACCGTTTACCATCTCTCTCTTTCTTTCTCTCTCGCCTCTGCCTACACTTTATCTACGCGCTAAATAAAGCGAATAGTCTCCATCGATCCCTAGCTCTCGTCAAACGCACGTATTTTACTTATTCTTTTATTTATTTATTTCTTTTTTTTTTATGAAATTATCCACCGACAAATGTTCGAAAATAATAAATTCTTTAAACACACTTTCAGTCGCCGGAAAAATTACTGATGGAAACAAGAGAGGACCGCTTATCTTCGCTTCGGATGCTATCTTCACTTTCTCGACACGCTTCGTCACGCGCTATTGCAATAAGAGCTACAATTTTCGTAAAAATCGTTATTTTCACTCGCCAAGATTGGAAATTATCTCGATACAGCTATCCCGCTTGTATCAATTATCATCACTCGAACGCAAAATAAAATTTTCAGCCTTCTGAAAATTGAATTTCTCGAAACAGGCGGCAACGATCGTAACTCTGCCCTTTCCTCGCGAGAGGAGCGTGCGTGGGCCATTTGATCGGTCCCCGATTGCACCCGACGACGACGTCGCGCAACGCTTTCCAACCACTTCCCACGGATAATTCCAGATAATCCCAGACAGATCGTTACGTATTTAGAGCAATTTCGGAGCCCGTCCTTGGCCAAACTCCTCCGCTGGGGCGATGAATATTGCTTTTTAACCGTATCATCGATTCGGTATAATTCAAGGCCTCGCGGGATTGCGCCTTCCGCTCGATAATAACGGGCAGAGAGGATTTTCCACTCGGCCCCCCTCTCCTGATCAGGAGCCGCGAGACAGTATCGGGAGATTCAACTTTGTTCCACGATTACGTAGACCCTCGAATAAGGAGGCTAGGTGTTGGTCAAGTCTCCTTGATATTCGACATATCTCGAGAGCCCTATCGCGTTTTTCTCTTCACTCGGATTTAAAAGAGGCTGAAATGGACATTGAACGGCTCTTTTCGGGGGATCGATCGACAATTTTTTACATTTTTTCTGTATTTTTCGATCGAAATGGAAGGATGATCGTATAAAAAAAAAGATGTGACGTTTCTCTCCGAATAATCTTGCACGATAATAAGCGTGATTACATACCGTTCAACCGCCGCTCGATGAATCAACTTTTCGCTTATTCCGTGCCACGTAGATACGGATATTTTTAACCATATTATCATCGGAAAAACGATAAGAGCTCAGTCAGAGTCGGACTAATCGCTACGTTTACGAAATTTCAAAGTTCCACTGTGTGAATTTGAGAAAAGGAAAAAAGAAAAAGAAATATAAAATCGCCGCGATTCGCAACGTTAAACTAACTTTTCCTCGCGGAAGATTTTTAAAAATAAAGGAATGTATCTTCTCTCGAGATTTTTAAATATTTTCAATTCGAGGTGAGCGTGATACGCGAGTTGAAAATTGAAAGAGAGAGAGAGAGAGAGAGTTTCACGATAAAGAAACTCGTTGGAGCGACACTTAATTCGAGTTCGGCGGAAACTCGCTGCGAAGTCTGCCCTTGCACAATCGAATTAATGACAGGAAGCAATGATACAATTACTCGACAGCCACTTATTAAACAGAGGCTCGGCTGCGTTCATCCGTTGATTGCCCGAGAATCGAGAGTACCGCCGTGAAATCTCAACATCTCGCGTTGCATCGAATTAGTTTAGCAACATCAGCGTGCCCTGATTACGCGCCCTTTTTATCTCGGAAACTCGGATATATAAAACAAGTCCAATCGCAAATATTAATATAAACTGTACAATTAATATAATTGAGACCACGATTACTACGATTAAAAATTTATATATTCGAAGATGCTCAAAAAAATATTGGATTGGAAAGAAATTTCTTACGTTTCTTTTGTTATTTTCACTATCTTCGATTAAGATGGTGTTATTAATTTTAATTTCGAATCACTTTTTCTGATTTCTCAGTATTGGAAGCATAACGAGAAGCAGATTCGAACAATTTTCCTGTTCGAGGATGTACTTTCTCGTTGCCAAAAGTGCATCGATCGCAATGGTTTTCGTTTCGATTGATAAAGTTTGAGTTTTAAAATAGTCTTCGAGAACCAAATATATCTTCTTTCCAACCAAATATATATATATATATATAGAAGCGGAGGAGGGAAATATCTCTTACTACTAATAAAACTCGAGAGGTCGAAAGACGGGGGCCACCGCGATAGCCGTAGATTAAAGAATGACTAAATTTCCGTCGAAACAAGGAGGAGGGGAAACATATCTATCTTCCATTCCCGGAACGTACGCTAATTCCACAAAAGTGTGCACATACCCTCTATTCCCAATCGAGACTCCAATTTCAAAGCTATGCGTATTTCATTTGCACGCTCATTTTTAAGTAGGCTAAACAGTCACGCGTATTTCTTTTTCCAACTCGTCACCAAAATTCACGCGACGGAGGGTCAACCGTGTAAAGCATCCCGAAATTGGACGAGCTTCTTTTAGACAAGTTGGCATGGACGAAGTGGATAATATTGGAAAAATTTGTCGCGACACGGGGGAGGGGTGGGGACACAGATAGTGAGAATGAGAAGACGATTAAAACGGCGAGAGTCCTAAATTGCAGCTTGGAACGTGCTGCTCCGCAGAGATAGGGGGCTTCTTTCGCGCTCGTGGAAACAGACACAAATTTTCCCCGCTTAATTCCATCTCCAACTGGAGGAATGTAATTGAGAAACGAGAGAGGCTTCGCGCCAAGGCCACGGTGAGATTCTTCCCTCTCGAAAACTCCAAGGGGAATCGTAAAGAGACGAGTAAGTCCCTCTCTCTGTCTCGAGATTCGAAGATTCGGGGAATATCGATTGTCCGCGATGATTAATTCCTCGAATCTAGGGGATTATCTAGGGGGAATGGAACTTTATTTATTTTAGATTTGATTTCGCCAAGCGAAATGAAGAGTTCGAAGAAGGATACGTTCGATAATTAAGATCTCGTGGAACAAGCTTCGCGTTTCTTCGAAAATTCGCTTCGATAAGTTAAAATAAAGACGAGCCTGTGTCGCTTGCGAGATGATAAAACTTGAAATTCGCTCGAGTGTAAACTCGATTCCTCCAACTCGGATTTTTCAACTTTTTCAATTCATTCGGCAGGAATTATCGAACATTATCGTCAAATTTTCCGGGATCTAACGCTTTTCGCGCAAACTCCCTCCATTTCTATTAAATTATCGTTTCCCGTCATCCGCAGCAAGATAAATCTCTCCTTCTTTTTTCGAAGCAATATTACAAAACTTAGTACCGTACTGGACAGAGTAGTGATTACAAAGCGCGAGGAATAGCGCTGCAGAAACTCGATACCATAAAACGTACAAGGTACAAGGTAATATTATAAAACGCGTCACTACGAACTTTTAGTATCCAACGTAACGCGTATTTCTATACTAGCAGTACGTATTAAGACGTCGTGACAGCACCGTTACTACCCCACGTTTCTCCCATTCGTCAAATCCGTAATGCCATCAATTCCACCACGCACGCATCCACGATAATAATAATAAATTCTCAACTCAAATCATCCTTCGAGACTCATCATCTCCTCGACCACCCACGCGACAATTACGACAATCACGCTTCTAAAAATCCAAATTCGGGAGAGATTCAGAGGAATTCCGATCTAGAGGAACTAGTTCTCGACTTTTCGTAACATTTTCACTTTCCTCGATCGAGTGGCCGGTTTAGATCGGAAGATCGACACGGCTCTGGTCCGCTCCATCTTTTAAAACGAACGGAGGGGAGGCGGAGGGAGTGGTCGACGGTGCACGCGCGCGTAAATAACTCGGTTTTCCTTGATAAAAACCGCATCGCAAAACCGCCGCGGGAAACGCGAAACGAGACGATTCCGAGGGAGGGAATTTATTATTCGACGCGTTCACAATTCCCCGCGTGACTACGAGAAATTGACAAAAACGAAGAACCAAACGCGTGGAATGGAAAACCCGGTCTCGGTTACCGCCCTGCCTTTTACGGAACACTCTCTCTCTTTATATATATATATGTAAGGATCGAGTTTATTATCATTATTATTATTATCTCTCCTCCATTCTGGCCGCGTGCCTCTCCCGCGATCCAGCAATGTAAATAATCCCACGTCTCTTATTTACACTCGTCGAAGTATCGATGGTTCTCCTTGCATGCGTCAGTTAAAATCTTTCATCGTCCACTCTTCCTCGTTTTTCACGATCTTGAGACTTGAGGTTTGGGAATGAAAGGGATCGAGAGAGAAATCTTTTCTTCTTGGTGTTTATCGATCTTGAAAAATCACTCAGGAGAATATTCGTAATAAAAATTACTTGAAATCATCGATTCAAGAGAGGAACGAACAGAGTTTTCTCCGCGTTTCGAGAATTTCTTTTCGACACTTACTACCTTTCCCCACGCGTTCAAAGTTGGTTCATCTCGCGAAACAGGCTTGGCTCCTTTCCAAAGTTCGCAATTACGAGTCCGTTGCATAATAATCCTTCCTCGCGATCGACTCATCCTCGCTCGTCACCCCTTCACTCGCTCCAAAGTACTCCAAAGAATATTTCGATTCACGGATCGCGAGTATTGAAACGTTTTGCATGGAGAAGAATGCGCCCTTTCGCGCGTTTCAAAGTTCTCGTCGTGTCTCGAAAACAAGGGGACGAAAGGAAGGAAGGAAGGAAGGAAGGAAACGAATCATCGAAGGAGAAGCGATGCGAGAAAAGGGAGGATTTTTCTTTTTCTTTCTCCTTTTTTCTTCCACGAGAAGATTCTGATTCAAAGGGGCGTGAGAAGGGGCTTGTGAAGGCGCGTACTAATCCCTTAAGAGTGTCGCGAGGGGCGGGAAAGAGAGAGAGAGGAAAAAAAGGCGCGATACAATCCCATCGGGACACGGGATCTCATTGAAATGGAAGCGAGGAAGCGAGGGAAGGAAAAACAGCATCTGGGTTAAATTCCAGGAGGATCTTTCGGATCTTTCCAGTCGCAGGCTTTCCGCCACGGCTGATAGAATTCCCCCTTGTGCGCCGCGAAACAACAAAAGCCGAAGGGGTGGCGACGACGTCCACCACCAACACCAACGAGCTCTCTTTTCCCAAACAAGGAGGAAGAGGGTGATGACTTTGGCCCGCCCGCGGGAAATAACCGGATCGAGGTGCAAATTTGCGGATCACGGAACCGAAACGGAACAGTTCCAACATCGACTCGACGGTTAACAATCCCCAATTTTCAAACTTTCCTTTCCTTATTCCATTTCCAATCTTGCTCCTAATTTTTTCTTCCCCCTTTCTTTCTTGAAATCCATCCTCCCGACGAATTCGAAACCAATCCCTACGATTTCTTTCCTTCTTCTCCAAACCCGTGTTGTCCCTCCGCTCGCATCGCAGTCGATTTAATAATTTTATTTAAACCAGTCGTTCTTCGAGTCGAAACACGTTTTCAAAATACCGATATTTTCGACGCTTCCTCGGTCGAAAAGTTCCGCAAACGCCGGAAGAGATTTGTTTTCCTCGCATCGAGTATCGTTCGAAACGTCGAAAGCACTCCGTTTTCATAATCCATAACCGGTCCATCCATTCTTCGTAAAAGAAGACATATATCCCCTCCCGCGTAAAGGATCGAGAAAAAGTTGTCCTTGTCTCTATTCGCGTAAAAAGAGGAAAGAGGAAAGAAAGAAAAAAAGAACTTGCACTGGAATTGGACGCTCCGATCCTCGGTCGGTGGAGGAGGAAGGAGAAGCGATTACAAGGTACGTGACCACGTAACAAATAGACCGGGAATACGCAAATCTCTCGGCTCTGCATCCTTGAATCCCCGAGAAAAGTCAAACTCGGTGGATAGCTGATGGTCATAAAGCGTGACTCGATCGAAAAGAGGGGAGTAATGGCCGACGAACGAGCAGAAGCAAAGATTCCAGCTCGGTTGAATTAGATTGATCGATAAAGCTCTGGAAAATTCTTATTCCCGCGAAATAAAATAATTACACAAAGGAAATTTTGAGGAAGATCCGAGAAGAGTGTTTTTCCTTGGCCGGGGCGGAAATGTGAAAATCTGGAGGAGAAACGACGATTTATTTCGAAGGCTTGTTACGAGTTGGAACTCGATGTGATCATTCGAATTATCCCCTCATGCGTGACTTTCCCGCGTTCCACGCCGATCTATATTCATTATCTTGCAACTTTAATGTATTCGTGTTCCACATGCATAATAGTACGAGGTAATTCTACTCGATGCATCGTAGAATCGTACACAGTTTCGTGGCAATTTCAAAAATTACCTCCAATTATTTCTTTTACTCGATGAAACGACGTAGACGATTAATTATTGAATATTTTTCACGTTGAGAAAAATAAAGTCTATAAAGATATATACATATAAATATATTTCTCCATCTTGGTCGACCTTCAACTATCGATATATAAAAGGTCAATATATATGAAAACTATCAGATAAGAAATGCACGGATAAACAACGGGGAAAAAAATATGCACATATATATCCGTTCCAATTAGAAAAAGGGGAAAAAGAGGGAGAAAATAGAAACAAGTTGACCTTTTTATCTATCTCCATCCGTGAAAAATGTGTTCCTTTTTTCTTCTCTTCCTTTCTTTTCCACTTCTAGGCGCGAACGTTAATGCAAAGCGACGAGAAACTACGAGTACGAGGAGAGAGAGAAGGAGAGAGAGAAAGAAGAGCGAGGACGCGTGCGGCGAAGATGATGGAAGGCGCAGCTGTGGCGATGATAAGCGCATTGGCGAAAACAACGAGCGCCATTGAGGCAAACGGTCGTCGCCGAGCGACAAGGCTCGAAGGTTGGATGCATTCTGCGTGGAAAATTATGCGTTCTTATGCACAGGCACGTGCATCGTGGATTATGCAAGGCGGGTATATATCAAGCCTCGTGCCGATCGCGGTTTAAAATGCCAGCCGCGAGCCGGTTACCTTCGTCGCGATCGAAATAAAGAGGGAGGCACGCGACGAAAGCCCTCTCCTCCACACTTCATGGAAAATCCGTTCGCTTTTCCTTTTCGTCCCATCGTCCACTGAAACCCGTTCGCGTGCGATCCAATCCTTTTCCAAAATTTACATCCAGCCTCCTCGAAGATTCGTCGGACGCTCCATCGTCCACGTTTTCGATCGATTTCCGCGCCAAGATTTAACAATCTAAGACTAATCTAATCGGAGCAAAGTTCATCCGCGTTTCCCCTCCTTTCGACGGAACGTTGTTGGTTAATTTTTAGAAACAGGGAGAATATCAGTTTACGAATTTGAATTTTTCTTGCGAGAAAAATGACACGGCGAATACGTCACTGAACAACGTGGACGCTCGACGACGCTTGGATTACAGGGAACTCTATAATCTTGAACCAAGTGTTCCTTCGAAAGATGGTGCGATTCGATCGAATATGAATCGAAATCGATTGAATTTGACGAAACTTGAAGAGAAAGAAAAAATATAATCGTTCTTACCAATGGTTTAATTTATACAATTTATCTATTGTACATCGGAGGAATTTATTCGAGGAAAGATATATTCGAATGCATCGCGTGTCTTAACCGTTATTATTATTTTAATGGCGCGTTTACATTAATTGCATCTATTCTCCAAGTTTTAACGCGAATACGTTTGCGTAAACAATTGGTAAACAGCTTGGTAATGACGCGGCATTGGACAACCTTGAATGCAAAATAAAACGAACGCCGCGTTACGTAACGTGTTGGAAAAAATTAAAGAGAAGAGAGATCCCTCGCGTTTTTCGCGACTTCTTTATCGGGGCGAAAAACTCGAGCTGAAAATTTTCACTTTAATCCCGCAAAATTTCGTTGAAAATCGAGAATGAATTTCGACCCGCATAATTTTATATATAAAATCCCATGATTTCGTATTCACGCTTTTATTTTATTCTCCAGCGATTCGAGCGTTCGACCCTAAGGGGGATAAGGCTGATAAAGCCTGATAAAGAAAAAGAAAACTGATTTTTCGCGCGTCTTTGACGCCTAATGAAAGTTTCACGCGCGACAACCATCCGAGGCCATTAACGGGCCATGCGTCGCATGTAAATTGCAAACGCTCGTAACCAACGAATCTGCATAAATTTCCCTCTCCGTCCACTTTGGCAGAGCATCGTTTCATCGCCTTCCCCGGCTCGAGACGAATAAACCGATAGCGTAACTCTTGGCCGAGTATTCGATTTGGACGAAGGAAGTGCGCTCATTAGAGTTAAGCGAGGGAAGGGAAAGAGGAGGAAGGAAAAGAAAAGGAACGAGAGAAGGAAACGAGGAAGGAACGAGGTGAAAAGCGTGGAGACGTGCAAACACGCGGCTGGAACGTGAGAGAAGAAACGTCGACCAAACAGGAATGCGAAAAAAATATTGGAATGGATGGAAAAGCCACGCGCTTAAGAAACTGCAAAACAAACCTCGCGAGAATCTTGTTTGAACGAAGAAAAGAAAGGAAATCCACTTTTTCGTCGAATCAATATACACGTATATTTTCGTGTAAAATGGACAAATTGTCCGATAACGATCGAAGAAAATTTTCCACCGTCCGCAATATATTCCAAACACCGCGTCATCGTTGCATCGTTGATGAGGCAATGAACAGCACATCGCCGATACATGGTTGTAAAATGAACGGTGTAATGACGAAGCGGCGATCATTAGAATATATTGTCGGCGCGTTCCAAAAATCCATTCGGCTTTCGTGGAGATACGGCAAGAATTTTAACACGATGGGAAATTGTATAAAATCGATAATGAAATTGTATCGGGATGAAGGTAAATTATCGGGGACGAACGCTGGATTTAAACATCCACGCGAATGGAATTCCTTTTAACGGATTCCTTGATTTCCACGCGCGACACGAGGCCTCTCGAGAACATCCTTCCGGGCAAATTGATGGGGAATGTCCAGCCGATCGATGAATACGCGTGTAAAGTTGTTGAAATAGGGATCCGATTAAATCGCGATAAACCCAACGAAATCGTGTTGATTAATGAATTTACAGCCTCCATTGTGCGTCCAAATTATCGAAGCGTTACTCGGCCGATAAATAAATATTAATCGCTTTGATCTACATCTCGCGTTTTGTTCAAAGTTTAAAATACATCGATTCGTGGAAAAATTTCTTAAATCGCGCCACGAGCTAAGTTTTTCCATCAAAATCAAATTCGAAACTTTAGAAAGAAAATTTCTATTTCGCGAATCGATTTTTTCCACCGATTGTTCCGATCTCGAAAGAAAAATTGAAGAAAATTTCTAAAAAATATGGAAATCGTTTCGATGCCCCCCGAAATACAAGATAATAGCATCAATTATAGAGAAATTTCTCAAATCATCCGCGAGTTAATTTTCCTGTCCCAAACATTAAAAAGCGACTGGAATAAAATTTCAGAGAAATCCAGTTTTAATTTATCGCGCCATTTAACCAGTTTTTACCACGACGCAATATTTCCTCGTTCAGAACCGGACGACGTTGTCCCAATTGCGTCCTATTTCATACACGAAATACGATCCCCGAACCGAGCGAGAAATCATCGAGTGCATCGATCGACTCGACTCGACTCGTGATTATTCGCGAATCGCTCTTAGATCATTCCAACTCTCGATCTGGGACAGACCCCTCCCCTCCCGAGAAAGTTTATCGTTCCCTTATTGCGGTTTCCAGATGAAATTATATCTACGAACGGTCTCGATGCGACAGAATCTCGAGCGAAGAAAGTGGTTCGTTCGTCCGCAACCGGTTGCCGGTGTTACTTCTCTCTCTCGAAATGAATCGAAACCGAAAGTGTCGCGCAAGTGTCCGTCTCCCCTTTAATTTCTTTCGCGGAACGATTGAGAAAACGCGTGGCTCCAAAAAAGAAAAGAAATTCGCGAATGCAGTTTCGATTTCATCCATCGATCGATAAAGCGGAGAGCTTCGATTTCACCGGCCGTTGATTATCCTCGATCGGGCATATCGGATTATACGATTCAATTTTGTTTCGATCCAACTTGAGTCGATTCGATTCCAGCTTTCCTCTCCATCTCCAAGTGGTTTCGATTCGGGGATCCGATTCTCCATTTCCGGCGTCTGACCCCTTTGATTTATTTATTATTCGTAATTGATCTTACGCTGCTCAACGAAGAGATCTTTCTCCCCTCCCGTGGAGAGGGGAAAAAAAAGAAAAAGAGAGAACAGCGCATGCGGTTAATCGATAAATAAACAAGGCGATAAAAGACAGGTTGGTAAAAGAAGAAACGAAAATAACGACTTACCCTTGGTGGGTCGAGGATTACTCCGGGCAGGTCTGCACAACTTCTCCATGATTCTTAGTTTCGCGATGTCGGTTACATGACGTTAATAACACGTTAATGCGGCTCTCACTTCAACAACTCGGTTAATTCTCCACACTCTGTTAGTAGGGAATCATCGCCACTTTGCAATTACTTTTTCTCTCCCCCTTCGTTTCCATCTGAAAAAAAATTCCAACAGCCTTCTGTGAGCAACGTTTCAACTCGAAACAAGTTATTTCTCCTCGCTGTGATTCCCGCCGTTCATTCTATCCCCCCCCTCTCCCCATTACTTTGAAACTTCCAATTGAATCTCGATTCGGTTATTACAATCGATATCGTATTTCTAAATTTATTCGACGCCGGGGTATCGAAAAATTTAATTTTTGCCCCGTCGAGGCAAGATTGTTCGAACGTTGAAATTAATTTTAAATGGGATTCCTTCGTCGCAAATATGGTCACAAGTATCCTTGCAACGATGCGCGGTTCGTTCCGCGCGCCGTTACTTCTTTCGAAATTATTATAATCGATGTCGTAATATTTTTTATCTTCTTCGACAGCAGTGTTGAAGAAGATTGAATTTTTGCGCGATAAAAATACAAAGGAGTATTACCGAAACGGAGTTTATTTTAAAATGAATTTTAAAAAGAATTTCTTGGCAAACACGATCACAAGTATTTCACCTTGCAACGATGCGCGGTTCGCCGCTTTGAAATTTCGAATTAATTCTCGATTCGATCATTATTACAACCCGTGTTATATTTTTCTCTTTTTTTATTTCATTTCATTCGACAGCGCGTATCGAAGAAAATTGAATTTTTTACGACAAACGAGTTATTACCGGAATGTTGAATTAATATTAAAAAAGGATTATTACTATTCCAAATTAATTCGGGCATATTATATCATACTTTTTTTTTATTCGCGGCGAAAGAAAGAGATTATCGAAATGTTAAATTAATTGTAGAAATTGTAGAAAAAGAAAAAGAAAAAGAAAAAGAAATGTTGGCGATTGCTGGTTCGATTAATAGCGCGATTAATTTTGATCGGTTCAAAATTTCAACAAAGTCTCGCCTAAAAGAGTGACAGTTCTGCGAAATCGATGAAATATGCAGAGACAAACGCTGCTCGCTGGATTAATCGTGCAATGGTCGGCGGTGAAAAATAGGGCGAGCAACGGTGGCGAATTAAAACAGAGGCGCGAGGGTGAAACTTGGACGATAACGCGAAATCGATCGAGTTTATGGAAGGGAGAGAAACGGAGGGAATATGAATGAACAAAAGTGAAAAATCGGCGTCCCTCTCTCTCTCTCCATCGCCGCCAATATTTTTTTTTTTTTTTTTACAGACACGAAACGATTACCATTGATCAAAACCGTGAGTTCTTTCGAATAAATACGACCGATAAAACGATCCTTTTCGCCAATCGTAGTGGTATTCGCCATTTTCCATCCAACGAGCGAGCAAACATACGTAAAAACATACGATCGGATAATGATCGAATAACATTTTTTAACATGTATGATTAAAAATTCTTCGTTTCGTTTTGTTCCAAGATAAGGGAATGTATCTATACATACATATATACGTTTGGAAAAACATTGCAATTACACGGTTCGTTTCCTATATTAATCGAGCGATTTTCATTTAGTTGGCATGCAAAAAACGATCTCGACAAAAACGAATCTAAAAAGCAGTTTCTAAACCGGCGCAGGGAGAGAGAAGCATTATTTTGTTACAGAGGAATTAAATTGATCGCAACGGATAAATTTAAATATAAATTTCCTTTGAAATTTGCCAAGGGAGCGGTAAAAAAAAAAAAAAAAAAAAAAAGAGGAAACGTGAATTCAATTAGCGTGGAACGAATCGAGAGAAAAAGATGATCCGCGCGCTCAAACAATCGGGAAATACGATTGTCGATGATGAACAGGTGGAAAAGATAAGTAGCAAGCAACGACGAAACGGAAACGAGGCTGCTCGCCACGCGTTTATTGCCCGCCATGCGATAGAACGAGCCGCGTATTTTTCCTCGGGATATCGCCGGAAACAAGATTATCCGTGTCCTTTGTCGCTAACTACCTCGAAACATCGGTGAATACGAACTGTTCGCGGAACGGTGATAACGAGTGATTACGTTTACCCTATATTACCTCATAAATATTCCGTTAGTATCATTTAGACGGCTCTCCGCCGTTTACCCTCGTCTATTTCAAAGATTATAGCTTTTAGAGAAATTTGCATGAATGAATCTGGTCGGAAATAGCCTCGTTTTCTTTTTTTTTCTTTCTTTCTTTCTCCAAGCGTTTAGAAATGGAAACACGATCTCTAATTTCTCCTCCGTTTTCCCTCGTTCGGCTATATTTCTCCAAATATCCCAATTAGAATAATTTAACTGGACACGAAACGCGAAGGGAAAAAGATATAAAGCGTATGCGTTCCTCGGATTATTATTCGTCGACTTCGACGTTGATGCGTTCCTGTTGCTTTGTTGCAACGATTTTATTACATAACTCCGAATTTCGCATAATATACCGATCGTTTTTTCCATGGTATCAATTAATATATTAACGAGATGAATGAAGATTAAGAAAAGTAAACCAGTCTTTCTAATTTCAAAATTTCATCTCCTTGATATTCCTCGTTAAACTCGAAATATTTCTTCACAATATTTTCATCGTCGTTTCTCTTTAGCTCGTAATCTTTTAATTTTAGAAAAATTAACACCTCCGCGATGAAGCGGTGATTTCTGTGTCACCAGTGGAACACGGAAGGGAGAATGAATCGAGACGGTGGATAAAAACAAGGGTGGAGGATGGTATAATCGATGGAACGATAAATGGAAACATAGTTTGAAATAATTTATACATCGCGACGCGACGCGATCGGCCAGATTATATCCCCCTCCCCCTTTTCATGGGAGCGAATATTAATCACGAATGAAAACATTTGCCTGTAAATTTGCCGCGTTACTTGTGCCCTATTAATTTCTGATTAATCGGACACCGGCCATAGACGACGCTGCTCCCTACCACCCACCTCGTTGTCATCGCTTCCGCCCCATTTTATCGAGGCCGTAGCCGTCCAAAAAACCACCACCACCATTACCATCGCTACCAAACCAGCCAAATTACTATTATCGTGTCGTTATTCGCGTAGACGTGAAAGCAAATTTGTCGACAAAAATTAAAAAAGCTATATCTTCGAATAATGATTTTTAACATCTTAAATAAATGTGTAAAGATGGTGAATCGAAGATAGCGTTGAGATGTTTGCCGAAAAACAGGCGAAAGTAGGAAAAATAGGACGATAGTTTCCATGCTTTTCGATCTCTCGATAGTCACCTGTGGTTACAGGTTATTACAGGAAAGATCCAAGTAACACTGTCTAGAGATAATTCTATTTAATTATTCAACGGAACGGAATAATTTATTCGTTGGATTAATAGCTGTTGTTCCGGCACGCGATGTTACGCGAATCGTTAATCGAGCAACAACACTCCTCGAACGCTAAGATTCGCGTTTTCCACTCTTTTGCACTTTCCTCGTCGAAAGTTTCTAGTAGTTGTTTCCACCAGCATCCAGGCGAGACGATCGAAGGGAAAGAAAAATCCCCGAGGCGTTGCGCTTTGGGGACTCGCGAATTGTCTTGTTAAACGCGCGACTAGGGATAAAGAAAGCATAACGAAGCACGAGCTACCAAGTCGGGCAACGAACACAGCGACACGGAGAGGAAAGTTATGGCTACGGGTCGAAATCGCGTAAAATCCTTGCCGTGGAACGACCGTCATGGAATAATTGCGTTGACGAGGATGTACCAGTCTTGTCTTGAAGGAGAACGTAAAAATTTAACGATCATCGCGTGAAACTTATTTAAAAAAGAGCTATTGGTGAACATTCTTTTCGAGATTGGTCTCGCCAGTTTTTTTCTTTACTTTGTCATTGCGTTAATTATCTCTGCGTTTACGCTTATTTAATAATTGAACGCGCTGTGTAATATAAAACGAAATATGAATAATTCAATCGTGTTAATGGCAGACGAGTTCGATCGCGCGGTTTAAAATAAATTGGAAGCAATGTTAAATCGAGTTGATGGAGTTATGACTATTTCTAAATCTATAGTTTCGAATAGCAGAGGGTAAATGAGAGAAATCCGGTGATTGACGTGTCGCAGGAAGAATTCGTAACACCCACGTATCTATCAACGTACATAAGTCCTTCTAAGAATTTAATTCCGGCTCATCGTGGTCAATGACACGATAACCGTTTAGAATCAAAAAGAGAGACATCTTTGGTCAAATTGCACGACACGAAGACAATTCTATTTTACGATCGTGAAAAGTATTTTAAAATAATTAATATTCTTTAGAAAAAAAAATTAATCTCTCTCTTTTCGTTCGACTATGAATATTTAATCGTTCGTGGAGCTCGTAAATTTTAAAAGAGGACGAAAGTAAACTCGATCGAGCCCAACTAACTAATTTGGTATATATATTACTATCTATTTTCGAGTTCGCCATATTCGAATGGATACCGATTTTCGCGAAATTTTGTGGTCAATAACATTCTTATATCGCGAGAATAGTAGTCGTAATAAAATAGTAGTCGCTCGTTGTCAACGCGAGTTCATCGCGACATCGATTCTACTTGTTCCCACAACGTTCCTTTCTACTACACGAAATTGAATTTTACGTTCGTTACATATATATATATATATATTACCATCAGAGAAACACCTATTAAAATGCAATGGAAATTCGTTTCAAACGTTGTTTGCTTAATTGCCAAATTTCCTTTCTTTTTCCGTTTCCTGCAATATGCCTTTCCGAATTACTGAAATATTATTCCCCTTCTTCTATAATATATTATATTTCTTCTATTTTATTATATATTTCATCATTGCGCTTTCTTAAAAACTCTTTTTCATTATTTTTTTCTCTAATTTTTTGGAATTCTTTTCATTGCTAAAATTTCCTCATTCTTACAATTCTACCTGTTTTTCACGTGGTAGAATTACTGCTGAACAGGATTGCGAAAGAATAAATTCCAACTTTGGAAACGTCCAAGAATAGCATATACAACATATAAAGAGTTCTGAAGAAAGTAACCAGTGACCTGACCATAAGAAGAGTGAAGACCGTTCAAGATAAATTTACTTAACAAAGGGATTATACTCTACTCGCTCTTGTAATAACAAAGAGAGATACAGATTTTCGAACGCTTTGGCAAACGAAGAAAAATTGAAGGAGAAAATTGAATTCGAATCGGTGTTGAAAAATACGTACACCCATCCTTTCGTTAGTCCTCGAGGACAGGTGATTGACTCGAAATAGCAATAAATTACCTGCTAGTGTTCCTCGCTAACTTTTCACTCGAGTTAACTACGCTTTAATGGGTATATTTAGGCAAAAATAGTACGTTCCTTGGCCATTTCAGATTTTAACTCGCGCACTACGATACTGGAATACAGCCTACTATATTGCAAATTTTGCACGGGCACGTTTTACTTTGGTGGCCATGTATGGAGATAAGTTGCAACCGAGTTCGATCAGCCTTAAACTCCGTCGATTTACGATCACCGTTTCGAACGATGGTCAGACGCGTGTTTTACGATTACGCCCCGTCGTGCTTTCTACCTTGCTTCGCTCGACGCGCGAGTTAAAAGCGCTCGGCGCAATTAGTCATCCTCCGCGACACGAGACATTAGTGAAACGATTGTTCCAAAGACCGTGCGTTCTACAGAGTTGCGAAATAACTATCGAGATGAATCGTCGATGAAAAATAAATTACGAAAACGAGCTTTCCTCGTCTTCGTTTTAACGCGTCGATCGCTTTCGAAGAAGACCGTCGAGATCCTGTTCAGCGAGAAAGGGTGGCATTTGACTTTCATTAATGTGAAAAAAGGGGATTGGGGGCCGAATAAAAAGGGCGAATATCGATGACTTTGAAATTCCAGCACCGGTGATAATGGTCGGGCGGGTGTCGGCGCGTGGCGTTTATTTGCGTCGAGAGTCGGCCGATCGCTTTCGCAGCGAGGCAAAAGAGGCAAGAAAGTTTACTCGATGTCAACACGAGAACCTTCCTCCTTCGTGAGAGGATTGGCGGAGGAGAAGCAAAAGTGAATCGTGAAAAATTGACGAACCGCTCCGCCGATTTCGATAAAAGATCTCTTTGTCCGCTCCATTGACTCCATTCTTCTCCAACGAGAGATTAATTGGCGGCGAGAAGAAGAAGAAGAAGGAATCTTGTTTGGAGAAGATTCGAGTGGATTGGCTCCGTCTCTCGACCGGGTTCGCCATCTCTCGATTACCGCGAGAATGATCGAGAAGGGCGTTTATTAATATATCTCGACAAAGAAGACGTTATCTCCGCGAGAGAAGCAAGAAGCGAGAGAGCCGCGTTATCAATCTGCGCGTCCGATGGAAAAATCGCGACGTGCCGCGATGATAATACTTAATCTCACGTCAAATATTTACGCGATACGTGGCAAGAAGGAACGCGACGTTTAACCGCAGAAGCGGAATCGTCCAACTCGCGGTTATTCCAACACGATCTCGTGACTCGAACCCGACTATTTTCACCGATGCCATCCGAGAAGAGCGGCCGATTATTCGTAACTGGGTGGGTGTTTGAAAATGCATCCGAGTGGCAAACCGAGTTATTTTATCGCCGCTTGGATTTCAACGAAAATATTATTTCATCGCTCCGTGTCGCAACATTGCGATTGCATTACGGAATTACAGAAAAGCGTTGCTACTTAACCGATTCGTGTTATCCAATTTACGGTTTCATGAAATAATAATAAAGGAAGCGAAAAGATGGAAACGGCCGCGAATTTGTGCAAATTATCGAGGGATTTTAACACGAGAAGAAAAAAAATTAAAATTGAGAGAAAGAGAACGTTCGCTTCCTCGTGTCTTTTTCGCGAAATTGACGAAATTGGATGGAAAAAAAATTGAGATTCGAAGAAAGGGAGATTCGGTATTGGGGGAATTTTACTTTTTTCTTTTTTTTTTTAATTACTTTCTATTAAAATTCGAATAAAAGATACAAGGGCGAACGAGACAAAAGAGATTTACGATTTTCCGGCGGCACGCAACTCCCATTTAACAGGGGAAAATGAAATTTTAAGGCCGACCACGGAATTAATTAAACGGCATAACGTGTCCGCCAATCAAAAATTCCGCGTTCTTGCAACGTGTTACGTATCCATCTTTCATTCCGCAGATGATCGACGAGCAATCATGATTCAACCGTTTCTTCCGATCGAAAATTCAAATATATATTCGTCTTCGTTCGGCCAATGGAAAACGAGACAACAAGATAACAAGTAGATTCGAAAATACGAAATCGAAATCAATTATTTGAACAGTAAAGAATCATAGTTTCGTCCCAATCGATGATTTAGATTCGATAAATTAATTTTAAAAATTAAATATATTACCGTGATCGATACCGATCGAAATTGAAAATAAAATCGAACAGAAAAGTGAACTTTCATCAATAATTTACGTTCGCGTTAAATTGCGGGAAAAATTCCGAAAATAAGAAATTTCCCTTCCAATTTTAATTTCGAGTAATTGGAAAGATATAAAATGATCCCGATAAACCCTGTCCAAATATTGACTCGTTCTAATCCGTATCATTGTTCCGTGATTTCGTCGGAGACAAAAAAACAACGCTTTGCGTGGAAAAAGCGTGGAAATTTTCGATCGAACGAAATTGTTCCCTGGACGTATCGTTCGACTCGAGCGTTAATATTCCTTTTCCTTCTGGCATCGAGTTGTAACCAGGTTACAACCAGCTTTTAGCGACAGTTTCGAGAGGCGGACGAGATTTTCCGATCGGGCGACGCGAAGTGAAAGGTAATCGAGAAAAAGGTAACGAGTTTCTTTACCGGGCCGGCTGATAAAGAGCGTAAGATCGGCGATAAAACTCGATCGGACGACGTTCAACGCGCAATTTTATTCGTCGTTCCACAAATTAAGTCTTTCTCAGATAAGATGAAACCCCGTGAGCGAACAAGTGGGAGGAAAAAAATACGATGGCAAAGTTTAGAATCGCGCAACTTAGAATCAACAAACTTAATCGAACGAGAAATCGATAGAATTCTAGAGTGATAAAAATTTTATCTCTATTTGGACACGTGTGTTTATCTTTTTAATAAACCCTTTCCAGATCAAATGCTCCATCCGTTTCCACGTCATTTGTATCGAAATTCACCTGTAATTCAACTAGAATCTTCAAATATATCTGCTGTCTCTCTCCCTATTCTTTTTTTTTTCGATAAAAACACTTTTATCCAAAAGCGGCGTTGGAAGAAGGAACCGTTTGTGCTCGCTCGATTTACGCCGGCCGAATCTGGGGAGATTAAATTATACCGTCCCCGGTATTTGGAATATTTCCCTCGTTATCTAACTCGCCTACGTTTCCCAAAGATTTACGAATCCGCTCGCGACTTAACGCGAGACTCCGTTTGCGAATCACGTTGCGATACGACCCCTTTGTTCCACCAATTTCCACGAAAATTGCGATGCCTTTTGTCCTTTAATCGGTGAAAAAAATATCGCCATCATCCATTTTCCTTCCCATAACAAGTTTCCATCATAAATCACGAGGAGGGAAACTTGACTACCGCGAATCTCACTTGAAAATATAACGATTTTTCATCTCCTCCGTTGCGTCGTCGATAGTGTTCGTAAATAACAGAAGCTCGATATCGAATCGTATCATTGGAGCGATAATACGGAATAAAACTCTTCACTATCTTCACTGTTTGAGCGGATACTGCGTTGGAAGCGATCTCGCAGAGTTTTTTTCAACTCGCAATTACGAGGCCTATTGTTTCGAAACTCTAATCTCAAAGTCGCACGTCGTCCCCCTGTAAAACATTTGCGCAAAAATTCTCATTCTCGCGATTACTATTTGCGACGAATCCCCGTTTCCACAACGGAACAAGCGTTGTTCGAAATTATATAATTTCGAAACGGAACCGAGTGACACTCTTCGAGACACGTATCAAGAGAGATAAACCGCCGTTTAGAACACGGAATTTCCGCCATTAAGGTGAAGCGGGTCGAAATTCTGGAGGAAATGGTTTCCGGATAAGTTGGAGGAAATAAATTGATTGAATACGCGCGCGTGAATATCGCCCCCGATTGGACGACGCGTCCATTCCTTGATCGGGAGGGGACCGATATTAAAACGTGCAAAAGGATCGGGGTGTTTCGAATATCCGGAGAAATCTTTCTCGACGGAGAGATATCATTCGTATCGATTTTTTTCTTGCTCGAAACGGTTATCTTTAAACGCGCGATTTTACTCCATTATTATTTTTCCCATCATCGTTGACGACAAACTGGATGACAAAAGATCAAAGTTTTCCCGGGGAGAAAGCGAGGAGGAGAGATTGTTCGAATCGATGCTTCGAGGATCGTAATTACGATCATTACCTTTGATGGATTAATTATAAGTATCATAAGCATACAGAGCACGTTTCGATGTATAGTAATAAGGGGAAAAAATGTATTATATACGTTCTGTGGGACGGGAAAGATATATTTTCTTCCCATGGTTTTTAAAATTGAAAATGTAAATGGGAATAATTTGAACTCGTAAAATCGATTAGGACCTGTAGGGAAAAGTTGGGAAAAGTTGAAAGGGGAAAAGTTTGTTGGGTGGAAAAGTGAGAGAACCTCGCTCTTTTTACGAGATGTTAAGTCTCTGTAGGTTTATATCCTTTTCTTTCCTCTTTCCCCCCTCTCTCTCTCCTTTTTCCGTGTTAAAACGTTTCACGTTCGATCGTGGAAAATGTAAAACAGATCCCGAATGTCATTCATAAATAAAGGAAGAAAGAGAGAAGGGTAGAATTTTCAGAAGAGATATAGAGAGAGAGAGGATTTGAAAGCAAACGCAAAGCGAATAAAAATCGCGTCGTATTTCATTAATTCCGCTATTTCACAATCAAAATTGGGAAGTATTTGTAGAATGAAAAATAAAATGGAGAATAAATTTATCCGAATAACTAATTAGCCGCGTCTCCCTTTTTCACTCCTCCGTATAAAGCCACGTTCCAACGATTAACTCTTATCTCGTCCACCTGGCGGGCGATGTTAATAAGACCAACTTGCCGTATGTAATCCACGTAGAATGTGGGCGTGTTACGAAACGAGTAAAAAAAAGAAAGAAGAGAAAGGAGAGAGAAAGAAGAAAAGAAAAAACGCAAGAGAAAAGAATGGAACGAGGAATCCTTCGCCACCATTTTTACGTACGAGTCTTATTAAAGCGTCTAATAAATTGTACGGATCACATGGAAATAGAAAAAGCGAGATTCGAGGAATTAAAATGCGACGAGGGAACAAATTAGCGCCGGTCGGGGAAAACAAATTCTTAGATTAACGTCTCTTGACTTGACTTTTTCTTCCTCCATCCACGTGAGAAAGGAAGAAAAAAAGAACGGAAGAAAGGAAGGAAGGAAGGAAGGAAGGAAAGAAGGAAGGAAGGAAGAAGGAAGGAGAGGTGTAAATTTCATTACGCGAGGATCGTTCGTTCGCCTTACATAGCGCGTACGTTTTGCATTTTGAAGAGAGAGGGGAAAAAAGAAGAAGGAAAAAATAAACAAATAAGAAATTCTCTTACGGAGAGAAAAAAATTGAAAGGAATTTTTCAACGAACAATGGATATTAATCTCGCCCCCTCTTTTTTCTCTCGTTTCTCGCGAAACGTCGTTTCCATGTAACGCGCGTAGTAACAGCAGAATTTCTTTCTTCCTTTTTTTTTTTTTCCTTCAAGTCCACGGAGTCCAAGACCCCTCCCCGCGTAAATTTCTTTCGACATCGGGCGGCAAAAGTTCGCAAATTGATTTAAAAACCTTCGTGCGGATCCTCGTGCGAAACTTGGCAAACTTCCTTCCTCGAGGAAGATCTTTCCCTTCCTCGAAAGAGAGGAGAGGAGAAGAGGGAAACACGTATGGCGAAAGACACGAGTAACGTTTCGCGATTAATTACCACGAACGGGGACGCGTTTCCTCGATCGAGATTTTTATCCATCTCTCGGCCAAAGGAAGGAGGGAGAGAAGTCGAAGGAGACGAAGGATATTCGCGCGGCTGCTCTCCAATCTCTTTTCTCGTTGGAAAAATGGGGGGAAAAATAGGGGGAGAAAGGTCGGTTGGAAGAATAAGTTGGTGGAAAGAAACTCGGCTCGATTCGACGAGAGAAAATTCCTGTTTCGCCGTATGAACCTCGTTTACATCGGCCAAGTTTTCCAATATTGAGATGAACGGGCTTAATACACCTGCAACCACCGAAATATTCGTGGCGAAGGGGTGAAGTTGGCCGGCTCGTCGCGATAAGAAGAATGGCGCAACTTTGTCGAGCTTCTTCTTTGAATGTCTCTAGCTTCGGAAAACGGTGTTTGGAATTTTAAATTTGGAAACGACGAATTTTCCCTTTTACCTCATCAAGCACGAATTTACTCCTCTAATTTGGAATCTCATTGAAAAATTATGCGCGATGAATAGTTTAATTATTTAATTCGAATTTGACGATGAACGGAAATGAAAATTGGGATCGGAAAAAAAGGAAAGAAAAGGAAAGAAAAAGTTGTCGAGCGGGTTTACGAGCGCGATTGCGTCACCGGCACACAACTATTTACGTCTCGATTACGTTTCGTGTAAGAGGAGCAATATGTCTCACTTTCGAGCCGCGTATCCTCTTGATTATACTTTATCTCGTCCACCTACGCCATCGATATTAAGACGAACTGCCGTTGCATCACGCGCACATCCAGCGGATACTCGATACCCGCGCCGTTTCCAATTCGCCATCACGGATCCAATCGCTTCGTTCTCCGATCATCTTTCCGCGTCATTGTTTCCTAAGGTCGCCAACGTTCGAAAGAGAAGAGGAAAAGGGGGAAAGAGAGAAAAGGGAGGCAAAACTCTCGCAATGTAACAGTAGTGGTAAGAAGCGGGTTTGCTTACGGCGAAAACGTCGATAAAAATTTTCGCACGATCTGCAGAAACGCGATTAACAGATTCTGGACGAGGCGAGGAAGTAGACGATAAAAATTTTTACTTGGAGCGTGCCGCTTCGATTATCGTCGGCCCGAAGAAGAAATTTTCCCGATATCGCGATAATAAAAGACGATACGCGCCGGGGGGGGTGCGAGATTAAAGGAAAATCTCTCGGGCTGGTGGAAAAACACCCCCAGGTGGCGTCAGCAGTGTGTAACCGTGATAAAACTATAGAATAGACAATAAAATCCTGCTATCGGTTCTACCCTTCCTATCCTACCTAAGAATGGAACGATTTTAAGGGAACGATTGAAAAAAAGAGAGAAATAGACGGTCGAAAAGCAGACGAGAAACGAGACCCGACGATTGTTACAGGTTGCAGGTCGAGACTAATTGAATATAAATGATCGATGGAATCGTTTTAGCGCGGAAAGAGAGGGAGAGGAAAAAAAGAAAAAGATAAAACAAAGTTGATTTTGCCGAGTGTGAAACGTTCGAGAATGTGAGAATTCAGACAGGTGGATTCGATAAGTGGTCGTGTAAATGCAATTTATCGAACATCGTCGGAGACGCGTGTGCGAAATCGCGTTGGAAAGGGAACGTTGGAAAACGGGAGGGAATGATAAAAAAAAAAAAGAAAAGAGAGAGAGAAAAGCAAAAGTAAACTCTCCGTGCAAAATTTGTGCAAAAATTTAGGGACGAAAGACCTTGATTCGTTGGTTGTACTTGAAACTTGTTAATGGCGAGTAATTAACGCGGCGAATAATCATCGACTGTTCGTGATGCGCCATCCGAACGACAAACGGGGTCTAATGAAACCGAGTTAAACTCTCTCTCGAGTCTCCATTATCCTCCATCGTTTTACCGAATCGATGCGAAAAATTGGCCGTTCTCGTTTTTTCAAAACGTTTTTGCGGGATCACAAGTTGAACGAGCCTGCAATTTTCCCTCGACATAGATCCAATCTAATGTCTGAACGTCTCTGCTTATTATAGAAAATTGCATGCACTGAATAAAAGAAAAAAAAAAAAAAAAAAGCGTTAAAGCACGACAAGTTGATCGATTTTGTACGAATCAACTCGATTCGCTCGTCTCGATCGAACGAAACAAACATTCGCGAGTCGCGATGAAAAAGCGAATTAGAAGCAAAATCGTTCGAATTGGAAAAAATAAAAGAGAGAAAGAGAGAGAGAAAGAGAGAATGAAAAGCGTGGAGCAAAAACTGATCGATCGGTCGCTTCGACTCACGGTTGCTTTCACTTTTATCGCGCGAAAAATCACCCTTCCTCTTCAGCTGTGAAAACTACCAACAACACCGCGCACACAACACCGAATCAAAAAGCAAAAATAAATTTCCACATACCTGTTCGCGCACCAGTCACGTGGCCGGTCACGTAGATTGTTCGAAGGCCTCCAGATCTTCCGTATTCCGTGTCCTCTCTCGTGCTTCTTCACCGAATTTTCTGCGAGTAAGAGATATAATAATGAATTGGGGGGAAAATTCTGCTTTTCGATCCAACGCGTATAAATAAACGACGTTCTAATTTATTCCGTTTTTCCAAACATTTTCCACTTTGGCCAATTCAGTCAGGAAAGAAGATTTTGCGATATAATTTTAATTCGCCGCAGAGTTAGCCTCTAAAACGCGCGCCTTTCCCCCCAAAACCACCCCATTCAAAGCCCCCGAGAGTTTAGAGCTCAGCGGAGAAGAAGCGGGATCGGGGAAACGTTTTTCCGATAACTTGCTCGAGATAATGGTTCAATGGCTACCATTTAAACACAACGGCCGACTGAATAACCCAGGCTAACGCGACCTTTAGAACTTTCTCGCTTTTCCCCTCTAACCGGAATCGTGTTTACTGCGAAGATGCGCGACTTTCACGATTCACTCTTCAATTACGCCTTCGTCTAATCGAGCCATTATGCAACCGTGTAATACACGACACTCCGGTCGAACGAGCAACTTGTTTCACGTCGCGTTTCAATAATCCGACTCATCTGATCGCGTTGGCTTGTGATCGAGTTTCCATTCTCGATTACATATTAATAAAAAAAAAAAAAAAATACGTGTTGTTTGCCACGAATGAAAATAAAAGAAATACTCGTGCAAGGAAACTACAAGAGCACGTCTGTGAGCTGAGTTAACTTTGAACTGCGAAGAAACAGAATTCGGGGCACGGAGTTAAAGAAAGAGAGAGAGAAAAAAGTGGCGTAAATCAGCTCGTTTATTACCACGCGTCCATTACCACTCGTGAAAACTTCTCGCGAAAGATTCGACGATTTACGATCTACCAGCGACCAAGATGATACTTCGTTTCGACTCTGGTGCACGCCTCGATATCGCGGTGATCGATCACACAGCGACGGATCTTCCACGCCAGTTAACCTATGCAACGTCACAGATCGACTTTGAAGTTGCAATGAGACGTGGCGACGTGGAAGACCGGTGTTTGTATCTTAGAAACGTCCGAGGCGCATGCCTTATCACCACGCAAATACCGTAAAATTACCGACATTATGCAACAAACCAGTCGGTTCCCTTATGACAATGTTACGTACGAGAATTATTAAAGCGACAAATAAAAATTAGCCTATTATTTATAGAGGAAAAACGTGCGGCGAGCGTCGTTTTCTTGCAAAAACACGAATTTTCCTGAATTACGTGAAAATATTATTTTTCTTATTTTTCTTTTTTATCTCTTGCTGCCAATAATTGTGATTGCACTAATTACCGGTAGCCTCTTACGTCAAGGATTTACGAAGAGGCTTTCGATCGTGGTAATCGTTTTTATGGAAATATTCTTAGACGAGATAAGAGGTATCGAATCGCAAAATAACGTGTATTTTTTTTACAAATTACCGCTTCTGAAATACCGAACGAATGTTAATGGATATTTCGCGGATTTATTCGAGTCTCGAAGTTATTAAAATAACGAGAGTCTGGCAACTGTTACATCACCGGTAAACGAGGTCCATAGTTATCGGCGCGACAAGAATTAACGCGAGGTATATGTAAACAGGTAGGCGAGATCGACTCGTCGAGCTCGACCACAATAAACACGAAACCGTTTATAATTTTCGCTCGACTCTTATCGCGAGATAAGCGTATCAGACGCACAACAATCTATCGCAACAATGTAGGGACGCGTGAAAAGAGAATACCGAGAAATCGATATTTACTTTTTTTTCCGCGTAAACGTTCCACGCGACAATACGCGAAGAAAGAAGGCAAATAATATATGCGCGTAGCGAATGGAGGACGAATAAATACGCGATAAAGCAATCGTGATAAACGCGTTAAACGAAAGATTCGATGATACGCAATAAATCAAAACGAACGTACCGACGACGAAGAAAAGGAAGAAAGTGTACAGGCAACGGTGATTCGATGTAATTTCCCTCTATTTGAATTTCAACAAGCTTCGATCCAGTTTTTTGGACGATCACGCGAGCACGCGAGTTGAACGACGCATCGATGCACTTGTTCACAATATTCGGCGAAATATAAAATCGTAACGAGGTAATAGTATCACGCGAACCGGTCGGGTGAAAGTAACGCGGCACGAAGAAGCACGTGGCACGACTGTTTTCGAGAGACCCGTAACAAGACAATGTTCACGCGACGAGAGCTCGCTGCTCACTGACGCGGTGACGCCGCGCAGGGTGGCTTTACCCCCACTCCGCGCGCTCTCCCCACCACACGCACCGGCCCGTGTAGAATAACTCATCGGTTTCGAGCGACGGTTTCGAATCGTTCGTATAAATCCGTATTCGCTGCGAATATTTTTCACGTTTCCCCCCTTTTTGCTATTTTCCTTCTTTCTTGTTTTTATTATTCGTACCGAAATGGAAAGCCTATTTCGAATTCGATAGGCGAAAAGTGATAATTATTAAAAATTCTTTTTTAAAATAATCGAGTTAAATTAATATCAACTTAATATCAATGGTCGATCATAATTGATTGATTCTAATCAATTAATAAAAATAAAGAAGTAGGAATAGAACTATCGTTGGAAAATTTTTCACGTTTCGCGTTTTTAAGCTGAAATTAATCTCGCAGTTACAAAATTACGAACGATCCTTTTGGCTGTCTGTAGGATTCTATTGTGCGCCAGTTACATAAAATTACGCAACCGGTAAATTAAATTTTTTATTACGTATTTTTCAAATGTTTGCAGCTTCCTGTTTAGAAGAAAAAAGGAAATATTGAATATAGTTGCTCGTTATAAATAATTATGTAATTTTTATGAATATTTATATAACGATTTTGAAATTTAAAAAAAAAAGATACATTTTATTTGAATTCTTTTAATTATTCAGCCACACTATGTTATAAATTTCAAAATATCGAGTATTTTTTCATTCGTATTAATATTCCTAACGATATATTTTTAGATCTAAATACAAGAGCTTCCTCTGGCAATTAAGCAAATTTCACAGATGCGACGCAAACTGTTTTACGACAATCGATAAACAATTGAAATCGATAAATGTTAAAAGTTTTAAGTTTTTTCGAAAAAAAAACGAAACGTCGTAACTAAATAGCATATAATTTAAAAAAGTTTCCGCATTTACTTCTTTTCGTAATTTCCATATTTTATCACCACACGAAGAAACTTATCAAATCAAATCAAGAGCGACAGAAATTTGCAAATCAATTATCGTAATCAATTATAATCCTCCCTTCCCTATTTCTATAAAACGAAGAAAATGAAAATCCCCGTTCGATTCGTTGAAACAACGACATCAACTGCATCCCACCTAACTCAACAATCCTTCTCAACTCCCGAGTGAACCGAGACAATCTCCAGTTGGTATATCCAGTCGCGAGTCGTTAATCAATTTAAGCTGGCAATCTCGATCGACGAGGAGACACGACGGGGCTGATTCGAGAGCGTAATTAATACGGAGCGGTTGTTCTACCCGACCGAGCGGAGTGACGACGAGATAGGAAAGGGAATAACTCGAATCCAGATGACGATTCTGACCGATGAGAAAGGCGACTCCGAGGGGAGGAAGAGAACCGGCGGTAAATGCAAACGACTTGACCCGACCCGGACGAAGATCGGATCGAGACAAGACACGTACACCCGTACACCGCTCGACAAAATGCTGCGCTCCCTGTCCAATAAACGATTCTCTTACGTGGAACAATCCGCCCGAGCAATCGTCGCGCGCCATAAGAGCGCATAAGCCGCACAAAGGATCGTGGCCCCCGCACTGTTGCAAATTCAATTACCAATCGGTTATTAAGCGATCGAGACACCTTGCGCCTTTTGTCTTCGTCCCTTTTCTTTTCCTTTATTTCTATTTCTCTCTCTCTCTCTCTCTATTTTTCCCCTCTATCGTTCGATTCCAGAAATTCTTGAGAATATCTTTGGGTCGAATATCATTTCGAGGTGTGTGATGAAAAGTAAGGTAACGATAATTCGATTCGATTCGATCGGTTGTCGAGTGATTACGTGGAAAATAACGAGGAAAGAGTTAGAATTCTAAAGATTTCTCGCGAGTAAAAGTTACGGTTTTCAGAGTTCGTTGCGATAAAATTATTTTTCGAGAAAATTCTCCAAGATTGTGTCCGAAAGGCACAAGTTAAACCAGGGGGAAATTTTGAAACGAATCGATTTACCAGAGGGATGCAAAATATTTTTCCACCCAAAAAATCCAGAAATCAGAATTTAACGACTAATCTAGATTCATAGAAAGGTTATCATTATTCAAACAGGCTACGCCAACCCCATAAATTATGAATCAGCATTTAGGCACCTTTTCAGAGAATACAATATAGGGGAAGAGGGAGGAAAGGTGAAGAGGAGGATGCACGAACGACAGATTCTTATGCTGATCTGCCAGGCAAACAGCCCTAAGCGGCCAAATTTTTGACCGGTTCGACGAAATTTTAATGTTTGCTCGAACTAGTCTGCATACCAAACATCGATCAAGATTCCCTGCAGACGTTTCAACACGCGCTGCGCCCAAATTCGTGGATTTTAACGCGATCCAATCTTTTCAACATTACTCCCTTAAACGAAAATAAATAAATAAATAAATGGATATCTAGAAAATTACGATATTTCGATTTTCGGATCCCTTGTGTCGTATCTGGAATGTGATTTCATATTCAAATTTCAAAAATATAAATTCCTGAAATAATACGCAAACGTCGATAATCGACGTTTGAATGAAAAAAGAGGAAGGTTAATAAGGAAGGAACGCTTAAAAAATAGGCATCAATCACGATGATCGATCAAAAATTTTAACAGCCATGTTTTGTCACCTGAATAAACATCGTGTTTACCGCCACGTTTTCTGCTACGATCCATTATAAAAATTGACTCGACTGATAACGAACTGGATAATAACGAAAAGAATAATTCGTAAAGAGAGCAGAGAGCATGATAAAAAAAGAAAATTACGTTATTTCTACTCAACGAAATGCGAAATCCTTACCAGATGTGAAAAATTTCCCTTCGAAACATTGAACGAATCGTTTAAAAGCAATTACCTTAATTCTTCCTTTCTCAATAACGAACCCCGTTTCATTCGAACACGAGAAAACATAAAAATCTTTAATAAATAAATCAGATAAAATATCTACAAGAAACATCCGAATCCCCTTGCCTCTAATTCCCAATAATCCTTCGGTGTCTAGAACCGGGGAAAGATTCTCGAGGGAAGTTCCGGAAGAAGAATTCCGAATGAATCCTCGGTAAAGAGTTAGGGGGCAATGGTATCTCGGTGTTCGAGTAAAAAGAAAATAAGGAGCGTACAAGAATCGTTGGAGAAGCGGAATAAAATCGTGATTTCGATCCAACCGTTCGAATCACCGGTGTAATCTCTCGTAGATGGGACGACAGGTGGATATCGCGGTCGCCTTTTTTTCTTTTTTTTTACGACGAAACGTCGTCGTCGTCTTTCCATATTTTCCTTCCCTTCCTTTTTTTTTTGATGACACCGCCTCTCAAAGTTTCACGTCAGACGCGCGCAGGGATACGAGCAATTTAAATTTAATGCCCTTTTTTACATCCACCCTGCGCCACGCGCAACCCCTCGTCACATCCTCTCCTTCCCTCTCCCTTTCACTCGCTCCCTTCATCTCCATATTCGTATCCACCGCCCGCCATTCTCTCCCACCGACGGCGTCCTCCTCCTCGCACGATCTTTATCTCCACAGATTGCCCGACTTCCAAGGGAGCAACCACTCTTTTCGGGTCTAAGTTTGAAAAGAGGAGGCCGCTCGCTCTCCCGGTGGCCACAGAGATCGATCTAGATATCGCTGTGTCAACTCGCCCCGACAAACAACTCGCCTTCACCCGAAATTTGTATTTTTCTTTCTTTCTTTCTTCCTTCCTTTTTTCCCAGCACACGTGGATCACGGAGGTATAGGGACAGGAAAGGAATGGGGTCGTGAGGGGCAGGTGAGATTTCAGAAAAACGGTCGAGATCGACCCTGAGAGAGGCCTGAGGCCGACTTCACGAACCGTAGATAATATTGTTTCGGGTCTATGGGAGCCTGCGTTATGCAGGGTCATTGCATAATGAAAAGGCCTTTCTCCAAGGTTCTTTTTTTTTTTGTCTATCTAGATATTTTCGTATCGCGAAGAGATAGCAAGAGACAGTTTAGCTTTTCCAATTTTTGGAACAAATTGTACATTTGTCGATGTTATTCAAGCAGAGTCGAGGAAACGATGTTTATCGCGGGGCTAATTTTAACTTCCTTTTCGAAGTAGACGTTAACGTTATCTGAAAATGATTTGAGGAAAAAAAAAAGAAAAAACAGAATCTCGTTGTAAAAACTCCTAACTTACGAAACTTACATTGTTTCGTTTGACGATATTTCAGATAAGGATCGTCTCGTCAACGAGGATAATCCCGGTTAAATAGTCGAAGGTAGTTGGAGATTTCGAGGAAACACGTATCAGGAAAATTGACCAAGACAGGAAAGAAATGTTCGTAGAAACGTTGAACAACGGCGAACAATTCGGTCCGACGTGACAAGTTTCGAGGAAGAAAAATTCAGCTCGAAACGAGATTGTTTATTCAAACGCGTCCTCTTGCCTTGGAGGAGAAGAAAACGGTGGAAACTGGTGGAAATTCTCCTCTTCTCTGAAATTCACGTTTCACTCGTACGCACGATTAATAAATAACACGAATGGGAAGGTGGAATACGAATATATATATTCGTATTATGGAGAAGAAAAACGATCGCGCGAGAAATAGTCGGGGGAACTGCCTCTGTTTCCCCTGATTGCGAATAACTCTGTGAAACTGCCTGTTGACACGCGTGAAACGTGTCCAAGGAGTCGCGATAACCCGCGTTTTATTAAAAACACCTTGCACATTGTCCGAAGAACTGGTTTCTAATCAACCGGAAATCAAAAATTTTCCCGCAGAAGAAAGAAAAGAAAGGATGCTGCGCGAGTGAAGAAGTTAATCGGCCGCGCGATGACCGAAAATTAAAAATTTTCAACGTATACTCATCGATCGTTACGATGATGGCGGAGGAAATATTAACAAAATATATATACTGACCATTTTCGAAAAATTGGTACGGAGCAGAGATGTGTTCCCATTAAAATTCAAACCATTTCCTCGATAATCGAATTTCGCATTTTCGTAAAATAGTTGCAGCACATTTTGTAAAGATAAAAAAAAAAAGAAACAACAACAACGAAATACGCGAAACGTCAATGCGTGAAACGATAAAATGGAAAGTGACGAAAAATCATAGAACGAATTCGAGGCGTGAAAAATTACGCGTGTCGCGATTCCACGAGACATTTCTCACGCGTAATTTCAGTAATCGGTATCGAGTAATATCGTAAAAAAAAAAAAAAAAAAAGAAATATTACTAATATATACGCGATAACGTTCAATTTACGATGAGAAATATAATTTAACCGCTCAACGAACCGTTTATTTCGATCAAATTTTTCTTCGTCGTACGCATTAAACTCTCGGGAAGGAATACATATATTTATAGAGATTATCTTTTCTTTATTCGATAAATGACGCGCTATAAAAGCGTTTAAGTTGATTCTAAAGATTAGTTCGCTTTAAAATTATTATTAAGAATCGGAGAAAAAATACGAACGAGGCCAAAATAAGGAAGAAAAACTGACGACATGAAAAATAACAATTTTCTAGATTTTCTTACGTGTGTGAATGTGTATGTGTGTATATATACATATATCTCTCGTGAGATTGCTCCGAAACAGAACGAAATTCCGCGATGAATTATTCACGAAGATATCTCGACCACGAAAACATCGGTCAACTACTTTTTTTTTTTTTTTTTTTTCCCCTCTATCTCTATTCTCTCTTCTCGAGACGTGAAATTAAAAAACCGGACCAGGAATAGAAACGCGTGAAGAAGTTTGAAATTTTCGAGAATTCAAGCTTGTAACTATCTACTTGTAACTGTAGAAATACTCGAGGCGAGGAATATTGGAATCCGTACGGGGTTGCGCGAGAGACATCACTGTCTCATGCATGCGTATTCCATTTGCATCGTGAGTCTTATTAACGTGCGTTCCAAACGCAATACCGTCGTGTCACGTTCCTTTATTAAATTTCGATATTGCACTTTCGTTTTTCTTCGTTTTCTCCCTTTCAATCTTCCGAGAATTATTTAGAAAAATCTATCCAAGATTCACGTTAATGGGAGACGGTGATTAATATCTTAATGGAAGAAAGCGAGAATCGTAGATATAGTATTTCGAGAAAAGCACTTTCGCTTTTTTTCTCAATTTTCCAACGATTTATTGTTAAAATAAAACAGGAAATCAGGATCGGAAGATATTCTGAAAAATTGAAAGAAATAAAATAAAATAACTTTTTTCTCGTTTTAATAATAAACATAGCCACTTTCAAATTTGAAACTTCGAGCGACTCATAATGGGAATGTAATGGGAATATAACGGGATATTTTTGAGGAAAAATTGTTAATAGCGACGAAACCTTCTCTTATTATCGCCTTCTTTTCGACCGAATTTTTATCGTCTATGGAAAAAAACAAATGTAAGAAGTTTGACTGCGGGGCCCGTATTTGGAGAATCATGTTTCGAATTCGTTCGTTTCGAAAGTTGATAAGAAAGACGGGCGAATGCTCGTTTCTATCGTTGTGTCGCGGCCCGTGAAGATAATGCTCGGATACGTCAATGAGTTAGAAAGTGGTTAGTAACGAGTGCTCGTTAAAAATCACGGGAAGCGACGAGGAGGAAGTGCGCCGATGAAACGTCAAGCGTGTCGCACGCAGCTAATAGAAATTGTCTACTGTAACGTTTCCGATCGCTTTTCTATTATACTTACGAATCATTATGCCAACCGATTGTTTAAACGATATACTTCTCGCATATGCAAAATCAGTTTGTAGATTTTTTTTTTTAATCTATGGCGCTTTCTAAACTGCTCTCGATGGTAGTTTAGAAAGAAGATGATCGTGACGAAAGTGGAAAGTGGAAGATGGAAAGTTGAAAATAAATGTAACGTCCATCAAGATCGATATTTTCTCGTAGATTATATCTTATTTTGATTATATCAGTGATAAACCAATTATGAATCAACTGGTTGAACTACGATTGGAATGAAAAATCTTAGAATCTACGAGTACGTAATGGGTCGATAATACTGAATGCACGATTCAAACCTCTAGAAATGTCGTTCGCTGACATATAAAAGCGATTGCACAAGAATCCTCTTCAACTGTGCAAAAAATGAATTCTAACGGTGTATATACCGAGTTATACGCGAGAACCGATGTAAATTTAATGTTGATATCTTCATAAGAAGTTAGATGAGACAAGGAAAACCTGGATAAAACCCAAATGAAGTATACGAAAAGATCATTATACCATAAATATACGAAAATTTTCATTTCGCGCAATGTCATTGTCTAAATGAAACTTTGAACGAATCTTTGAATACATTTAAATTATTTATCTAAGGAAATTTGATAAAAAGAATGGAACTTTTTAATTTAATTATACAAAATATACGTTTCATTAACTTTATTAATAACATGTATTAATAATTTATAATATTTTAATAATAATATTATAAATAATATATTAATAATAATATTTATATATATATATATATATATAATTCAAAGAAGAAAGAACGAAAAGAAGACGAAGAATATTTTTATCTATATTTGTATAAAGAACTGTTAGAAAAAAAGGTCGATCTCTATCTGTTCACGTGATACAGTTGTAATGTATTTAACTGTTATCAATGATTTAGATAAAACATGTGTTGAATATATGAATATCGGTTCCATAAAATCAATGACTATTTACGTCATCATAAAAATTTATGTTTACTGAACGATAATAGAAAGTCTTTTACATTTTAATAAAAAATTATTAACTTTGAAACAAACATTTGATAAAAAAAATATATATATATATAAAAAAGAAAATGAAGTAATAAATCTATCACGTATTTTTTTTTTTTTTTTTTTCATAAAACATTTCAGAGAGTTACATTATCAAGCGAAAAGAAATCTTTATACCTTCGAGTTCGAAATCTATTTCAACAGATGGTGTTCTCATCGTGCAAATGACTACGACACGTGAAATCTACCAGCGTGAACAATCGATGATTAAAACGTCTTTTTGACAACAGAAATTAAAAACCGAGTTCAAAGTGATTATATTATTGTATTTATCGGTATAATACTTTTTTAACAATATAGAGGTGACAACACGATCAAGGGAAAACCAAAGTTTCATGATGTATCGAGAAAATTTTCTTTAAATTTTCTTTCGTTATTGATTATTATGAAGGTCCTGAATTGTGGAGTGAATAAAAATGTGCTCTTCTAATCAGTCGTTAATTGAAAGGTTATATAAAAACGTACGACGTCAGATGGCCTTAAATTTGACTTGACGATTATTGTTATAATTATTCTTGCCATCAGATGTTTATATAATAAATTATAAAATAATTATACGCAATTTTCGTAGTGAGACGGAAGATTAATGTATATTATAATATATCGTAAATAATTGACGTAATTTTTGTAGAAAGATTAGAATAAATTTTTAAAAAAATCGGACAAAATGGGATCGGAACAGAGCTCTCAGGGTGGTACTCACAGTACCAATGCTAATAGGACAAGAAATATACCATTAAGACGTGGTAAAAGTGTACCGAGTCGTGAAAGAGTACCGGAAGACACACCACCTAGATGTACCAGTCCTGGTGCAAGCATTTGTTCAGATTCTGATTTACCATATATTTCTTACACTGTGAATAGACCTATTGGAGATTCACCAAAAATGACAAATAAACAATCACAGTTATATAGAGGCAAGAGTTTGGGTGCACAAGATATATCTAGACGTAAAAATAATTTAAATACCAGTAGTTACAGGTAATATATGATTATTTATGATTAATTATGATTTTATCTATTTTAATATATTTTATTTGAATAATAATTTTTACAGAAAAACTACCTCTGATAAAATACACAATATAGTAGTAGTGAAATCAGCTATGGCAGATCCTACAGCTGACAAAGATCCTGACTTGGTTAAATTACAAAGTATTCCCATGTTCCTACCTATCATGCGTGGCACTCTCAATTTGCCCCCAGGTGTAAGAGATCCAGAGGTCCTAGAAAGACTTAATCCTATTGGTCTATTTAATCTGTGTGCACGTTATCAACATCATCTGAACACTAATGCTCAAATGATTGCCACTGAACAAGCTAGTCTATGCATTAATATCGAACCAGAAGTGACCAAAATTCTTAATTTAGCAACAGAAAGGCAAAAAAAATTTGCCAAGTTTGCTGAACAACTGAACAAAATACATGAGCTTAGTAAACAATTAACTAAATGCCATTCTCTTTTAAATCAAACTTTAGAAAGTCTTGAAACTTTGAACAATCTTTTACCAATTGAAGATAGATTAGAACCATTTGTATGGACTACTGGATAAAATTCATATTGAAAAGTATATTGAATGTAGTTTTGGAAAATCACACATTGCACTGGTGCTAAGAGATAATTTAAATTAATTCGATACAAAAACCTGTTAAAAATTTCTTTTGTTTTTTTCCATCAAACATGATGAAGTTATTTACTAATAATTTATTAATAACCCCTATTTAAAAAAATTTCTAGTATCTATACATGTGTTGCACAGAAATCTTGTCTATAAGAATATATATATATATATATATACATATACATCTATTTTCATGTTAATCTTAATAATTGTATAATTGTATAAAAAATAATGTGATGCTTCAAAAATACATACAGTTTACTATGATAAAAAAATTGTACATTTTATTAAAATAAAAGTAAATTTCACAATTACAATAAAACGAGTCATAGCAATCTTGTAAAAAACAACAATATAAAAAAAAATCTACATAAAAGTATAACATTTTATAATCATTTACATACCCTAATTAATACCAGCAGATTTTTGTGCTTTCAATATTCTGTATGCTGCTATAACATCATTCTGTTGTTTTTCTAACTGTCTCCTTTCTCCAAGTGGTAATTTTTTACGTTTCCCTGATCTATCTATAGTCATTCTCTTTTTAGCATCCAACTTTGAATTTTCATTCTTCTTGAGCATTGAATAAAGAAGAAGATTCTTTCTACCAGGCTGTAGCAAAAAATTAAAGAATATTTAAATTTATTAAAAAATAAAAAAAAATATATATCGTTAAAAAAAACATACTTTAGAAGTATTTATAGCATTAGCATTTTTCGGTTTGATTTTTAATTGAGGTGGTTCATGCACCACTTCTCCAAATTCAACTTGATCTTTAAAATTATCAAATTCGTCTAATTTTTCTTCCATTTGTTTCTCTTTCTTCAATTTCAATTTCTCCTTCTTTTTTTCAGTTTTAGTCATTTTGATTTTATTGGTATCACTGTTTTTTTTTTTTTTTTTAATATTTTTATGACTCAATTTCAACATTTCAATTTTGTCTAATTCAGTTTGTTCACATTTTGAAACTCCTTCAATGTTTCCTGTTTCTGGATTTCGATTAACTTGAACATCATATTTTTTCTCAAAAGCAAATTCATTAATAAAAACTTGGGTATCTCGATTAACTCTATGTAAAAATCGTTGTTCAGTTTCCCCAGGCCTTTGTTGAAATATAGGAACAACTTTCTCTGGTCTAGCCTTTGGATGTAAAGGCTTAGATTCTTGTTTACCAACGGATATAAGATTATTTTTCTTCTTTTTCTTCTTCTTTTTTATTTTACCTATTTTTCCTAATTTCACTGCCTCTTTTAATTCTATTATTTTTTCTAAACTTTTCGGTATAGCTTGTTCGTTCACATCTTTTGGCGGTGCATTTATCTTTGTTTCTAACCTATAATAGGCAGTTCACTAATCTATGTAAGTAATTCGAGAATAAAACATAGTTAATGCACAACTCACTCTGCCTGACGTTTTGCCTGTTGTTTAAAAGGATCTTTCACACCTCTGTGCTTTTTTCCTGGGATTTTTCGACCCATTTGTATTCGATAAACAACGAGACACGATTTTCACGTGGTCGACATTCGTCTACTCAAAAATATAAATGACGCGCGATAATGTTTCATATTCAAAATATTGTTACATAGTAATTTTTTAATCATAAAATCAATATTCAAACAATTTTGAATATGAAATAAATGGAAAATTTATAATTAATTTATGTTATTAGCTTTAATATGTCTCTTATATTAAAATTTAAATTTAATTTTACTTCGAACTCAATGGATAACGTAAAACGATGAGAAGATTCTAAAATTATCTACACATCAATATAAAAAATATATTGGATTTTAAATCTATATCGTACATTGTTTATGATTATAGTGACCAACGAGGTTAGGAAGTAATTTTTGATATTTTACTAAATATTTGAACCAATCATCTATAAATTATTTAATTCGTATATTTTATTAAAATACTTTATTGTGTATTATGAACGCTAATTGCATAAATAACAATGATCCTATCACTTTATGTTTATTACGTATTTCTCGTTCTTTCTTTAACCAGGTAAAACTACAAGGTGTAATAAAATAGTGATGAACCTAATTCAATTTTCTCGATTAATTATCAAAAATAAAAGAGTTAATTGTCAACAAATATATTTTAAAAAATCTGTCTATGGAACATCATCAACATTATCATCCGAGGAAAAAATTACTGAAAATAATGAAAATAACAATGACTCCTCGATAGATGATTTATCAGAACCTACGAATTGTTGCATGTCTGGATGTGCAAATTGTGTATGGATTCAATACGCAGAAAAATTAAGTGCTACTCTCAAAGAAAGTGACGTAGATGTACAAAAATTAATCATGAACAAAATACAGGATCCTAATATGAAAGCATTTCTTTCAATGGAACTTAAATTTAGAAATATCATTAAAGATTAGGAACATTATGTATAAAACATATATGTATATATGTATATATGTATAAAATGATGAAATTTTAGATAATAAATACTTATGTTAATTTAACTAACTTTAGTCTCGTCTTCTTCTAATTTCTTTGAATCTCTTCCAATATTGTATAGATGCACTTGTATATTTATATAGCATATATTATATAGTTGTTGAATCTCGAATTGCGAAAATCTTGTAATTTTAAAGTAACTTATAAAACTGTCTTTCGTATATATTATCAACTCGTTAAATTTCTTATAATTCAAATAATTTCGTTAACGTTTCATAATCATTCACCCTTTTTCTTTTTTCAGAAAAAAAACTTTGAATCGAATATTCGACCACAAATTCTAATGTTTCGAAACTGAAAGTTCATGTTGCGCCATCTGCAAGACTGTACGGCGTCTGTCCAGATGGCGGCAGATGTACGAATGCTGTTTGTATGAAAAATATTTATCCTCATAATTGCAACAAAAATAATGACTATATCACGCTCTGAATCTCCATTCGAGAACTCGGGTCTTTTATTATTTATTCAACTCGTTCCGTTTATGAGATTCCAGAGCCAGTAACCAGTTTCTACATTAAAAGATAAAAGACATCTGACCATTTCGTTTGTACAACCGCTTGAAATTGTAAACCGAAATATAAGATGTTATTTCTATATTCTCATAAATTTAAATATCGAAAAGAGATAAAAAAAACGGTAATATAACGATGCCAATAAATTCAATCGAACAAAGGAAATAGCACACAAAAAGGAATAATTCTGTCTTTTCGCCCGAGTTGAATTTCAATCTGCATTTGAAACGTTTCTATCACCTATGCCGCAATCTTGTTCTTTAACGGAAACTAATTAAAATAAATTCAGACTTATCGGCAACGTGTTTTGGTACCTCGTGTCCCTCGTCGTAGCAATAATCTAGTATTACGGGTATTTTTGCGCACCGTTTACATTACATACTCACTTATTTACATTGCATACATATGTATAAAGCCACTTGTGCCGCTTACGCCAGTCAGGAGAATGTAGTGTGACATGTACTGACGCGTTGGCGAACGAGGAGGCGTACATAGCACTCCTTTTTCTATTTCTGCCACTAGTAGTGTAGATATTGACGAAAAAAATTCAACAGAGTTCATTTTCATTTTTTTCTATAATTCGATATTTTTTCTTTTTTTTCAATTTTTCTTTAACCTAGGCAATGGATAGAATTAAAAGGACGTTCAGAAGGAAAATATTATGGATTATCGTATTACGATAAATTATAATTACGTGAATAATTACATGATCGAGCAAAAATGTTGCTCGTAACGAGGAAGAGAATTTTTTCGAAATAAAAATAAAGTTACCAGCTTTATCGGATTGATTTCTTTGGTGAATAACAACTGTTTGCCAACCGTTTGCTACAAATCAACAAATTCCGTCACACCGAAAGCGTACGTGTTAACTACAAAGTCTCTTGTCGTAATAAACAAAACTCGCAAGTTTTCGCATATAAATCGTTCGTTTTCCCTACTCATCAAACAAATGTCAATTCCAATCGCATAGAAATCATTTTCCACGATTCCCTCCCACTACTCGACCATTTTCTATTCATTCGTATTAAAAATATCTACTCCGCAGAGACTATAAAAATATTTTCCTACAACAATCCAATTGTTCTTGCCAATCCACGCAGTCGTGGCAAGATTCTCTTCCATCCAATCAAACTTGCAACAGCCACGAGTTTGCGAACCTCGTAACCGTGTATAATCCCGTGTATATATCGAGTTTTTCATTGAAAAAACAAGGAAGAGGGAGAGAGGGGAGGAGGAGAAAAAAAGAGTATTCCACGGACAATTAGAATAATAAAAATCCACGTCGAAAACATTAGACTATATACGACCTGGTATAATCTTATCTCCGACTCTGCCCACATGTCAAGTCTTTCTTCCGCCGCTATGCTCGTACACGGCTCTATTTCCATGCGACCCGTGTGTCAGTGTGACGCATTTTCCCACACGTACACGCACAAACACAGAGGCACAGGGTTCGCCGTTTGATACAGGCGCTCGTGCGTGCTTTTCTACAACATTTATCCAACGTGCACAATACTCGTAAAGTATCCAACGAAATAGCGTTAAACACATTCGGCCCGTAGCAAGTGTGGGTGTCCGAGCGCGAGCGCGCGCGTGTGCGTGGATTATTTTCGCTTATACCGCGGCGCACGCAATCTCAGAAGTGGTTCTCGCGTTGACAGGTTCCGAACGAGTTTTCGCCGGCCTCCGAAGCCACCGATCGGTCAGTGCTTCCACGCCTGGATCCAAGGATCCTCCTCGAGTATCCTCCTCGAAGGATCGAACGATCAACAGGGAGCAGGAGGTGGAGGAGGAGGAGGAGGAGGAGGAAAAGGAGCTCGCTGGTGATCGTGATCGCGGTCGGTACGAGACCGATGTGACACGCGGACGAATTCTTATGCAACGTTTAAGGTGAACGTGGTGCACGGTTAAACCGGTGCACGAACGGAAGAAGCTGTCCCCGGGAATTATGAATGATCCTCGTCACGAGGATGGTGAAGAGCCGTACCTCGTGTACCCGGTTGCTGGAAATAGCGTGCAATCTGCGCACGGAAACGGCGACAACTGGACAAATACGCTTGTTGCTCGCCTCATGCGCTCTACACCAATGTGCCGTCGTTGAGTCGTGACGAAGAGGAATCTCGGACCGGTTGTACGCGTAAGAGTATTCCTTCGAAGTGGAAAAGTTGATTAGAATTATATCTTGATTCTTCTCTCTCTCTCTCTCTCTCTCTCTATTTCTCTTTCTCCCTCTTTCCCTCTCTCTTTCTCTCTCTTTCTCTCGCTTGAATCACGTTATTGTTGTGCACATGTGAACAGAGAAGAGGGGAGCAGGATATTATCGTGGTCATGATGGTCAACGGATGCGGAAAAGTGATAATGGATGACGGAATAAGACGAGAATAAACGATAGTATGCAGAACGATAGTCGCACGAGAAATCGCACGATGCGTGAACTTGGTGGCCGTGCTAGAACTTCGGACGTTTGTGAAACGGATTTCAAAGTTTTAAAGCGTTGGAAACGAAGGGACGTTCTTTGACGGCACGCGTCATTTTCTAACATTCCCTCTCCCCCCGGCCCCGCCCCCGCCCCGCAAACTTGTCCACGATGGTGCTATCGATGCTTCTCTATGACTCTCTGCATTATCGATGGTGTTAACGAGTTTTCCCAATAGAAAGTTTACGCGCATCGCGCAATAATTCTCTCGGGGAAAGTATGCTTATTACAAGATTTGCGAGATGGAAGGATGAATTCGAATCCGAAGAAGGGGCGGGACGAAAAGGAAGAAGAGTTAGAGTGGAGCGAAGAGTTTGGTGATTACGGATCGTAAATTCGTTTGACGCATACGCGATGCTGCGTTACGACGTTGAAAAACGTGTTTCAGATTATCGTTGGATTTACAACCCGTGAATCAGCCGGGAGGAAAAAAAAAAAAGAAAAAAAAATCAACGTGCAAACTTTTATGATCGCGTTATGCTCGCGGATAAAGCGAGCGTTTCGATCTCTATCCCGCATTGAGAGCGGGAAAAATTTAAAATCGTTCCCGTGCGATAATTTTTTCGAAAGAAAAGGAAAAAAAGGGAAGAAAAGGGAACGAGGAGAAGGATCGATCGTCGTGACGCGAGGTATTTCTCTTCCGGAGGAAAGGAAATATATATATAAATACGGGGGGAGGAAAAGAGACACAGGAGGAGGGAAAATCGAGATCGTTCAACGAAATGCTAATGAGCGAAAAGAATTGTGCGAGGAAAGAAGGAACAAACGAGGAATTGGGCGAGCATACGATCAGAGACAGTAACAGAGTACCACTGGACGAGCTGCTGGTGAACTCGACGGTCCCTTCGACCACTGTTCCGGTAAAAGTGTGCGACGACTCCGCGGACGAGGGAGGAAGGGACAACAACGACAAGCAGAAACGAGGAATCCTGACCAACTTTCAGAGAAGGACATTTAGCAGGATCAGTTTCAAAGGAGAATCCGGTCCTCTACTGAGCAGGTGAATTTTTCTTTTTTTTTTGTTTTCTTCTTTTTTTATCGTGGAATGAAATCCCACGAGTTCTCGATGATTTCGATGATTCGATGACAACGATCATTTCTCTATAATAACAACAACGACGATTTTTTTCAACGACAATTTTTCTGTTGAAATTAACTTACAATCTGCAAATATACACAATTGGTGCAAGATATCGATATCGGAAATATTTCTTATCTTAGTTTTAAATGGAAGAAATGTGTGAATTAGTATAACGATATTTAAAATAGATTGCACAACTTACAAAAAGTAGTTGCATTCGTTATTAAGATTAGTCGATACTCGACTATTTTAGTTGACCTTAGTCTTTTCTTCAGCTATAATAATTAATATTAATGATAAATATATATATATGTGTGTGTGTGCGCGTGTGTCTATAAAATATTAAAAATAATAACATTCAATATTTTCTAAACTATACATTGAAACATGAAAGCGTTTAGTTTCAAAAGGAAATGCTATTTCTTTTTACTTCGTTCCCTGTAAGTACTCTGTTATTTTATTCAACACACACGAAAGCTATAAACACGAGCTTTATTACCATAAGTTCCTACGAAGAAACAAGCGAGAAATGGTTAATAAATTCACTTCATAACGATCCTATTGTTTCTACGTTACAACTTCAGAATGTTCCAAGAAGCGACAAAATATTCGAAAAAGTTAAACATATTTAAAAAAGAAGAAGAGGAAGAAAAAAAAGAAGAACCTTGCTTGAGGCATCAAACGAATATCTAATATAATCCAAAAAAAAAAAAAATAACCTAATAATAATAATAATTCCAATAATTCTCCGATCATTAAACATCATCGAGCATAATTTCACTGGAACGTTGGATGGACGTTTCGTTTTAATATTCCGCGCGTTTAACGCGTACACGGGACGATGAAGATGAAAATAATTAACGTGACGGGGGGGTTCCATCTGGAATCGATCCTCTGATCCCTATCCTATTGGAGAGGAGCGATAATTACGCGAAACGATTTTCAGAGGCGCTGTCAAAAATACGCTCGAGGTGAAAACTGGATCACAATACGTGACCCCGCGAAAATAGCGCCCTGTTCCCATTTCCCTGCCACGATCGGCAGAAATCCTGCTTTTCGATACGAGAATAGAAGCGCCTAATTGCGGAAGACGCCTCGACGCCGGCGTCCGATCACCGTCTACCATAAAAATCTCCACAAGATTCATCGAATCGATAAAAACGTTCACCCTAATTCATCTCCGTTACATTATTCTTCTTCCTCTCTTTTCCATTCTCCGGAAGGAATACAACTTTGTTTCCCGCGTACTCTTGTATGCAAGTTTGTCGTCCCGAACAATCGCATTACGGATTCCGTTTTCGATTTGTTTCCCCCGCTCGACGTTTTCGACCGTCGTTGACCTCGGGATGATTCGTGAAATTCTCATCGAATTAATTATTTTCGTTCGAAAGAATAATTTGTTTAATTCGACTCCGTAAAATTTCGTTATCAGCTCGTTCGTATTGCACGAGAAGTAGCCAACGTCGCGCAGAATCTCGATGGATCTTTCAACGATTCTCCACTTTCCCATTACTCGTCCTATTCGCGAAATTATATTTAAATGTTGGCGAGCTCGTCAACAATTCATTAAAATCGAGAATTCGGATTACGGGAATGGGAGGAAATTGGGAGCGCGGCGTGTATTATAAAAAGGCGCGGAAGCGGAGTTGAGAAAGCTCGGTCGGAAACATGGGCGGCGCGACAAAGGCGGCGTACGTCGGTGCAACGACTCGTTTTCGTTTCGTGCGGGTGTCGCGTGTCATCGAGGCTCCATCTCTGGCGGATGGAACGAATCCGATCCGTGAACGGTGCCAAACTTGCGTGCAAAGACAAAAGGGAAATCGTGCACGGCAAGGGTCAAAATTGGATCGCCTCAGTGTCGGTCGAGCCACGGTTCCTCGACGAACCCGCCGTTCGTTCAACGAGACCCGGCGACGACCGGATTCGATCCGTTCGCTCGCCCCTTTCCTTTCTTCCGCGCCGCCTTCCATCTTTTTCAATGATTTCACCCGGTGACGCGACCGTTCTTATAAATAGTCGGCAAAGTGCGTAAATCAGTGACCTCGTGAAAGTTGCTTGCTCCAGGAAATCGAGATCCTCCCTCTCTCCCTTCCTCTCTCCCTTCCTCCCTCTCTCTCTCTCTCTCTCTGCATCTCGAAAAAGAAGAAAGAAATAGAAGAAAGAAGTTCGTTTTCCCATTCGAAGAGAGATACTTTAGTTTCTTTGAACGAGAAGAAAGAAAAGAGAGGAGCAATCGGTGGAGAGATTAGAGATCGATTAGATCCGATGTGAGGTGAAAGAAAATATAAGAGAGAGAGAGAGAGAGAGAGAGAGGAGAGCAGAGAATCGGAAGGGATTTCGAATCGGCGAAGGCGATCCGCGAGGAGTACAAAGGAATACGAGGCGAGATAGCGGAGAAACGGATGTGGTGCAAAAGATTGATCTGGATTTTCCAGTGGCTATGGACGGGCTGCGATATTTGGCTCTGACGATGAGTTCTTTATTCGTCGCGCGTTGACAGCTACCGTCAAGCTTCTCGGCCCTCGAGAAACCTTCGAACTGGTGAAATTCCGCCGTGGCGAGAGTTTTAACCCGAGATACGGTGCGCGATACACGCTATTTCATCCGATCCGAAGGAACCGTCGAGTTCTTCTCCCTCTCCCTCCCTTCTCTTAATATTTTACTGTACGACAATAAAGTATCTGGTATCGTCACTTTGGCCGGCTTTAAATAGTTGTATCGATATAAAGTGGACGCGTGGCTAAATTCGCAAAGCATTTATTTTTACCGATCACCGACCTTTGATCGTTAGAAAGAAAGAGAAAGAGAGAAGAGGGATGAGAGATTGGGATCGATCAGTCGATGATTAATCGCCGACTCATGTGCGACGGGTCATGTGAATGGTAGATAGTGAGAATCCCTTTCGTGCGTTTCGAGTAAAAATTCAAGGGGATTGTGCGCGTGGTTGTTGCGGCGAGGGGGAGGAAATGGATACGTCACCGTCCAAGATACTCTCGCCGAGTTCCTCGGGATCCGGAAAGATCCACTTGGGCGAGGGAATGGCGTTTTCCGGCCTACGGAGAGCGCTCTCTCAAATGTCGATGCTGGTCGTCAAAGCGACCACATCGGGGGAAACCGCGTGGAGAGAAGAATTGCAAAAGTACGTTTCCCAATCTTTTTTATTCCTCTTTTTCCAGCGTCTCGATCGAGCTTTCGCGAGGGAAATAATCGTTCGATTATTCGAAAGAAAGGAATTTCTAAATTCGATTTATAGATTTTTCGAACGACACTCGGAAACCGATACAATAAGGCGAGTCCAGTTCACAATTGTTAATCCGGTGCACCGTCTCGAAATCAAGATGCAAGATGACCGAATCAAGGGCGATTACCAATAGTCGAGTTAAAGCTCATACGTACCATCCGAGCGGTAACATTCTTTAAACAACAATCTCTCTCTCTCTCTCTCTCTCTCTCAACGGTTTATATCATTACGTTTATTACGGCTAGTTATCATAATCGCAGCCACTTTCTCGTCCGTTCTAAATCGCTCCGTTTTACCAACCGCGCGTAGGTCGATCTTTCGAAACCTCGTGCAAACCTCCTCTGTTTACCGAATCGATCCGATTGATCGACAAACGTTCTACAATGAAAAGGAAAGAAAACAACGAGATTATCTCCGTTTTATCTGTTAAGAATCGATCGATCTCTCAGTTGCCAGTTTCGAGGAGGGGAAGGATAGAAGATCGTAGGAGATGGTTGATTTTTTAATGATAGATCGTTCTGGATAGATCGTTGGCGAGCGTCAAGGTCAAATCGTTTCTCTCGGATTTTAGTGACGTAGAAGCGTAGCGCGCGCCTCTCACGAGACGCGAAAATCCCTCGCATTTTCCAGTCGGAACAGGTGTGGAAGTCTTGATCTATTTTCATCTCGGGTCAATATGTCAGGGTTGAAACCGAACCGAACAACACGAATTTAGAACGTCGTTTGCCAGACGAATCGACCAAGCCAAATCGAACACCGGTCTAGGTCCGTTCGGAAGAAAATCGTTACCAAAAACTCTCTCTCTATCGTCGATCTATCGATCTATCACTCCCCCTCCCCTTTTTGAAAATTAAAACGCTCCTCCAAATTCATCGATCATCCATCAGATCGGATCTTCTATCGTTATATCTCCTGCCAAAGAAATTCATCGATCGATTATCGAATCCAGGGAGAGAAGGAGGAGGGGGAGGAAACGAGAAGTCGTCACCTCGAACGGAAACCTGCTGTTCTCCCCGTGATACAATTCTCGTGTTGGGTGGGGAGGGAGAGAGGGAGGGAATCCGGGTTGGAGCCGCGACAAAATCGATCAGGGACGAGGGTAAAAGGAGGCAAGTTCAAAGAGATGAACGGCGAGGGCACGGGCATTGCCAACAACTTTAGCGCCTACCACCACCGCTTATTTTCCTGTATCGATGGTCGCGCGCTGCGCAGTGCATCGCGCGTGCCGTTTCTAAATGTCGGGTTTATAGGCGAATTTTCCGCGAGTTCCGCGTGGCCGCTTATTTCTGGATTTCGATTCGAGACGAGAGACGAGACGAGGCGAGGCGAGGAGAGCGCGTGCCGCGTCTGGCCGTCGCGCTGGAATTCACCGGCAACTTTGCACGGACAGATTTCCCTTCCTCGAGAACTCGGTTAATTGAAACGTTGGAAACGAGAAGTTGGAAATTGGTTCGAATCGCTCGGATCGGCGCTTACTTCGATCCCCGAGGCTGGGATATATTCGCGATTTTGCGGCCATTGGCAAAAGTTATTTGAGATTTGGTTGACGTTTCGCGACGTCAAGAGGAGGAGGAGGAGAGTATTATTATCGCAGAGTTGGAGAAAAATTGTGCGTGGAGTTGAACGTTTTCCAATTCTAATTACATTTGAAATGAATTGTTCTTTTTTTGAATTTGAAATATCGGTATCGGTGCGAATGGTAATATTTATAACGCGAAAATATCGGTCTAATTATAAAATCTGTATCATCGCGAGTTCCTTCTATTTCTTTTTGGAGGAGGCACGATCGGTTGCCTCCTAAATCCGTCGCACAAGGAACATTTGTCTACAATCTCGAGCTCTATTATTATTACGTTATTATCGATGATCTATTTTATCTCTCATTTCACTTAACGCCAAAAATCTTCTCGCTACTTCGATCGAAATTTACTTAACACTTGCGATCCGTTGCCAACGCTTGTCGGTGATTTTCACCGGTTATCACTTTACAACGATCGATTCTTCGTCTATCGTTGAATCGAAATTTATTTATTTTGTCGAATAAAGAACGAATAACCCATCCCTCTGGTCGATTTTCCCCAAAAACCGAATGAATCATGCGCGATCGCATTTCGATAAACAAAAGCTCGCGAATAACGCGAGACCTGTGTCGTCTCAAACACGACATTTCACGGGGGGATAGAATTGGAATCGGTGTATTTTTAGCGAAAGACTCGAAGTTAACTTTAGAAGGGTCGACCGATTAGTTCGTCTCGTCCGCGTGTGTGTGCGCGCGCGCGATCGCACAGATTCATTTTCAACCGAGAAATAAATCGACCGTACAATTTCTACGATATTTTCCATCCACTTTGTCTCGATCGATTTAGCGAAAGGATAAAGGGAGGAGGAGTGACAAACGATGCCCTGCAATACGAGTAAGGCGTATTCGAACGAATGTATCGAGGGATGAAACCAAATATTTGGACGTGTCGAATTTCGCGATACTTATTTTCACATCGTGGCATAGGGCATAGGGCATACTGCCATTTAGATCCAGAACCATTCTCTCCTTCCGTTCGCGACAGTTGGTGCGCGATTATTGAACTCGATAAAACGATATTCCGATTACTCTCGTTTCGCTTTTTCTTTTTTTTCACGGTAAAGTGGAAAACGAAGAGAAAGAGAGAGAGAGAGAGAAATTCGATAGAGAACAAATAGGTAGGAAGATATGAAAACTATGCGATGCCGAAAATATAACGGAGGACAAACGAAACGCAATATTCCTCGCGAGTCTGTGTTGCCTTCATCTTTGAAAAATAACTAAAAATACGAGTAGAATTATATATATATATATATAATTATATATGCGTATATACATATATATAACCTTTTCAAATAAATTTGCGGTTGCGATTCGATAGGAATAATCACGTTCTATTAATTGCTCTTTAAATTTAAATGGAACTATGATTTCTCGTATAGAGCGTGTAGTATATTGCTGTGAAAATTATTGGCTTGCACACGATGCTCTTTAAAGTTATGCTCTTTTAAGAGCATACCGGCGATAATGATTCATTTAAAGGCGGAAAAGTATCAGGACCCGTTCGTCTGTCGATTTTCTGGCATATTGCCCCGAGGATAGATCGCTCTATCCTGGCGTCCAATGAATTATGTCCTTTGGCATTAGCCTCGGTGTATTTCAGACCGGTCCATACGACCGTTTTAAACGGCCTTAGAGAAGCCGTGGGAGGCCTGTGCTCTCTCTCTCCCTCTCTGTTTCTCCGCCGCGAAAACGCAACGCTCCGCAACATTTTCTTTCCATCAGGTGTGCTCGAACCGAACCAATCTTGAACCAATCGCTCAATCGTTCGAGTGGAAACTCGACGAGTAAAAAAAGAAGCGGAGATGTCAGTGAACTTCTTGGAAAACGGGTCCCAAATTTAGAACGGCCAATCGAGTTCTCTAACGAGAATTTTTTTTTTCCGGGGGAACCAGAAATAGGAAGAAGACGTTCGATTTTTTTTCTTTCCTTTTCTAATCAAACCGATTCGACCTCGAAGCGAACGTCGAAATATCGTGTCTTGGATTTTCCTTATGGTTTCCTTTCTTTTTTTTTTTTTTTTTTCTTCTTCTTAACGAGACGAAGATCGAAAAGTTGGAACGATAAAGGTAAAGAGAGGTTTTTGCGCTTTCAGATACCGGCAGACCAGATTCAGCTCCCGAAGAATACGGAAAAGGGTGGTTTTCAAGCACGGCGATTGCAATGTCGTACAAGGAAATGTCGCCAAGCGACGACGACGTTACCTTCAGGTAATTTTGAGATATTTCTAAAAGCGTATACGCCCGTTGCGACGATTCGTCCGGTCCAAGGCGATTTCGCGAATTTTCGCCAACGGGAATCAGACTTTACTCTCTTTACGTTCCTCCTTATGCAAGGAAATACGGCGGTCGGTTTTTGTCGTTTCATTCAACGTTAATAAAGCGAACTTGATTCCGTCTCGATCTATTTTCTCGAATCCGATTACTTGCCAAATCGTCGTACATATACGTTCTATAGCGGGTCCACTTTGATGCAACTTCTATATTCCGATTCTCTAGAAACGTATATTTTTCGTACACGTGGGTTAAAATTACCGCGATTGTTTAACTTTCTCGCTCCCCGCTCCTTCTACCATCCTCTCTCTAATCTAGTCCATAAATTTATTTCGATTCTTCTCTCCTTTTTTTTCCTTTTTCTCTAACGATCCGCGAGAAAATTCACTTTTTTCCATCCGTTTATTTCTTCCCCAGGATATTTTCACGACACTGGTCGACGCACAATGGAGATGGACTCTTCTGGTGTTCTCGATGAACTTCTTGCTCTCGTGGCTAGGTTTCGCCCTGATTTGGTGGCTGATCGCTTACAGCCACGGCGACCTCGATCCGGAGAATCACGCCAACTCCAACTCGACCTTCATCCCCTGCATCGAGAACATTCGTGGATTCACCAGCTCGTTCCTCTTCTCGATCGAGACCCAGCACACGATCGGGTGACTAATTATCCATCTAAATCGTCGCCACCGATTTCACGTCGGATCACGCCTGTGAGAATTTTAAAACGCTAGAAAACGACGGACAGCCGCCTTTGGAAAACAATATATATATATATATATACCCTCTCCCCCTCGCTTAATTAGTTGCACTGTTCGATTCCACCCGCCAATTCTTGGGTAATTTTTTCTTTGAAAAACGTAAGAACGATGGAGAGAGGGGAATGGAAGAAACGCGCATTAGACGTATCGTAAGTTATTATACAGGAATTTCGCACAAAGGTATTCCATTATCCTCCACATTGGATCTCCTCTTGTATTCGTGCAAGTTTTTGTTCTCTAAAAAGAAACGCGTAATGATGTAACTCTGACTGAGAAAGGAGGGTCTAATCGAAGGGAAAAATATCGTAGGTACGGATCGAAGCACCCTACGGACGAGTGTCCGGAGGCTGTGTTCGTCATATGTATCCAGTCGATGACAGGTGTGATACTGCAAGCATTCATGGTGGGGATAGTTTTCGCCAAGCTTTCCCGGCCCAAGAAGAGAACGCAGACGTTGTTGTTCTCGAGGAACGCGGTCATCTGTCAGAGGGACGGGCAGCCGTGCCTCATGTTTCGAGTCGGTGACATGAGGAAGAGCCACATTATCGAGGCTCACGTGAGGGCGCAGATGATCAAACGAAAGGTGAGCGAAAGAATCGTAAGCGAAATGCATCCAATCCTCCTGAGCCTCTTTTTCGTTTCTTATCTCGCGACGTAAGCGATAAGCTTAGGGGAATCGATATGATAATTGATGAGAGCAAGCGTTGAAAACTTTCAGGTGACCAGAGAGGGGGAACTGTTACCCTTCTTCCAAACGGAGCTGAAAGTGGGGAGCGACGGCGAGGAGGACAAGATCTTGTTCATCTGGCCGACGACAATCGTTCACAAGATCGACGAGCAATCTCCCCTTTATCACATATCGGCAAGCGATATGCTGCGCGAACGCTTCGAGATCGTGGTCATATTGGAAGGTTGTTTAAGAGATGTTTTATCGTTGTACGCGAGATTTGGACTTGGGAGGGTAATAAGGAACGTCCGATTCGTTAATTTCAGGCGTGATCGAGTCGACCGGAATGACGACCCAAGCCAGGAGCTCCTATCTACCCTCTGAGATTCTGTGGGGGCACAGGTTCGAACATATAATCACGTTCAAAAAGGAGACGGGGGAGTACGAGGTGAACTACACCCTTTTCAACAACACGTACGAGGTCGATACACCACTGTGCTCGGCGGCCGATCTCGATAAAATTAAGGCGATGCAAAGAGCGAAAGGAGGTAAAACATATACTTTATAGCCGTTGCAACGTCTACATTGCTTTAGTAGCGCTTCCAATCTCGCGTTGTCTTTCGATCTTCCAACTTTTATCGCGAAAGCACGCGCGATATTCTTCTCTCCGAAAAGAGAGAGGATGTCGAAATGAGATTGCTGAGATAGGAGAATCCGATTTTATTTCAGAGCGCATGAGCAGCACGGGATTCGCTCATTATCGCGATGCATCGAGCAGTTCTCTGACCACCGGATCCGGTTCCAGCTTGGCGTCGTCCACCGGTGGACTGCACATGAACGTGCCAATGACATCGTTGACTCCGATTCCAGTTATGATCACGAGCCCGGACGGCTCTCTCAGACGCGAGAGCATGCAGAGCGGGCAAACCGAGATGAAACCGCCGATATTTTACACGCATAACGAGGTAATAATTCCCCCCCTCTTCCCCTTCCTCCTACAACTCGCGCCTAAGTTACTCGCACAATTCGAATTTCGAGAGAAAATCTCTTTCGATTCTCGAGAAAGACACGTTATACGTATCGAATAATCTTGGTTCCCCCAGTTTTTGGACAACGAGCATTCTTCGAGCTGTCCGCAAGACGATTCCGGGAATCAGGAGGACTACGACCGCGTGTTGGAGGATATAAACGCGACGTTGAGGAAGAGTCGAGGGCCGAGCCAGGAGGCGAGGAGGATGCACAAGGAGCCGTCCAAAACCACGTTAGATTCGAGGAAGAGCGAGTGCAGGGACGCGATAAGAAGATCCAACTCGCGGCTAACCATGGATCAAATCCCGATCAACACTCCCCCGAGATCACCCTCGCGACAGCATTTAGAGGCCAGGTATTCTCTGTACATGATATCCCCGAGAAAAGGAAATCTTTGGAAAACCTCATCACGATGCGCTCGATCCGCAGGAACGATTGTAATCCGATGACGAGGCACGCGAAATTCGTCGAATCCACGGAGCCTCATCGCGACCCTTCGCCCCATCCCCACCTTTCCCCGCCGAGAAGGTACAGCCTGGGCGAGAATCACAGGGCCAAGGATCAACACCAGCCCGCGAAGAAGACCAGTTTCATCCTCGGCGACGACGAGCACCACGTGATCGAGATGGATCAAGAGAGGAGCAGCAGTTTCGTCGCGGGTGACGATCATCGCCACGTGATCGACATCGAATCTGACCCTGTCTCCAAGCTGTCTTCCAGGCAGCAGACATTGGACGCGTCCAAGACGAACCACCACCACCATCATCCTCGAAACGACGCCTCCTCGGGTCCTCAGGAGCAAGTGTAGTAGGTGAGCACCGTCCAGGTCTTCGCTCTTATAAGCCCTCCGCTCGAATCGGCGCACGATGTGCGTGCGATTTGCGTCAGCAAGCCGCTTAGGGTGAGGGAGGGGGAAATAGAATCCGTGACGAGTTAATCGCCGTTTCCATCGCGATCCGCCGCGAAGTTGAAAAGAAACGCGATCTCGCTCGGCCAATTTCGCCCCGAGGATCAATTACTCGGCGGGCGATTTGGAACGATCTCTTCAAACGGCTCGACTTCGCCGTCGAGCTTGTAAATTGTTCTAACTGGGGCACAAAGACGTCATGTGGTTTTCATACATACGCGGCTTAAATTCGCGTCGTTTCTTTTCCTTCTCTTATTCTTCCTCTTCTTCTTCTAGTTTGAACGATTAGCTTGTAACCAAGCTTTTGAGGATCGAGGCAAAGAAGAATGAGTCGAAACTTGTTTTCGATAGAAGTGGATCGAAAGGTCCGGATCGCTCTGGTTCCTCCTCCTCCATTTTACGCAGGCTGGTCTGATTCAGAGAGATACGAAAGGCGATTAAGGCGGCAACAACTGCTCTCCGAAAAGGCCAGTCGGTGTCTGGCCTTTGGGAAAGAAAGAAAAAGAAAAAGGAGGCATGCGTGGTCCTTGGTGAAATTCCATTGATCGCCTTGTTCGAGCGTGGAAACTTGGCTAAAAAATCGAGGCTACGCTCCTGCTCGATTCGAGCGTGCGCTATGTGGACGAGAGTCTTAAACGAGTCCGGAAATCGTCGGTTAAGTAACACGATCTTAATGGCGATACACGCCAAAAGGAATTATCCCTTTCATTCAATTTGAACATGCGATTCTCATCGAGAGAGAGAACAACAAATCACGCGACGAATCGGATGTTTGCCATTCCAACGGACAAATCTTCGCCCTGCCTTTCTTTATATCGGACGCTCAACGATTCCCCGACTTCTCTTTAAGATAATTACTTCACGCGAGAAGCGTCTCGTCTTTCTTTCTATTTCTATTTCCATTGGATACTCTAAGAATTAAACTTTCTTTATCCTTTAAGATAATTATTTCAATTGAGAAAGTAAATCTCAGTCCAATGAGCACTCTACCTTTCTTTCTATTCGATGTTCCAACGATTATCGAACTCTCTTTGCCCTTTAAAATATTCGTTTTAGGCAAATCTTAGCTCAACAAGCATCCTGTCTTTCTTTCTATTCGACGCTTTAAAGATTATCAAATTCTCTTTACCCTTTGAGATAATCGTTTCAGATAAATCTCGACTCAACGACCGCCCTACCTTTCTTTCTATCGACACTCAACGATTCATCAAACTCTCTTTGTCCTTTAAGATAATTATTTCACTCGAGAATCTCGACGCACTCTGCTTTCTATTGGATATTCTTTAACGATTATTAAACTTTAAGATAATTCTACTCTTTACAATTATTAAACTCTCTCTATTCGTTAAGATAATTATTTCACGCGAGAAGGCGAAATCTCGGCCAACGAGCGTTGGAAGGAATTCGGCCAATCTTTTCCGTATCCAACTTTCCATCGTTCATTCTATAAAACGTAGGTAAACACGTTTAAAACTCTGAAGAAAACTCTTCAGAGAAAACTCCTCGGTTTTTCTGCGGATATTTAGAGCTGAAGGTAATTGGGAGCGAGGGTATATATATATATATATATACATACACACACAGACACATCGTATATATTTCCACGTTATGATGCAACACGCGATGGCTGAAGGGCAGATGGATGAGCAGAGGATTAAGTGGATTCAGAGAGTGTCGTAGGTTAGACGACACGACACGACAGGATGAGTTTAGTGGCGGGAAGTGCCCTCGTTATCACGCCAGTCAATTGTTTAATCTCAGCCCGGCCTCCTCCCCTCCCCGCCCGTGCTTCTTCTTCTGGGCCAGGTTTCTATACACGACGCGCGCGCGCAAACACGCCACACAAATATACGCGAGAACCGTGACACCGCGCAAAACACGCTAAACCGGCTATCAAGTTCCTCGAGCACGTACCTTCTTGCAAGTACGCAGTCCGTGTCCTTGTTTTCGAGACACATTTCACCTACCTTGTAAGCTCGCCAGCTTGCCTAGAAGCTGTTCCCTTGGATCGAAAGTGAAAGCGCGAACGTTACTCGCAAGATTTTTATCTTTAACGATTTATCTTGAACGAAATTTCAATCGGGTTTGGATTGGCGAGGAATTATATCTTTTCCTTTATTTTCTCCGCCGATTCTTTCCACGATGTAAATACAGGTATATCAAAAATAATCGGAAGGATTATTGATAAACTAGCGTTAAAGTGGCGGCGATCCTATCCTTCCTAGGATCTAGAAAAAAATCTCTTCTCGCGATATACAGTCAATAACGCTCGTCGAAGAGAGCGTTGTACATTTAGATTTTATATTAAAGATCTGTTCCATCCACGAGATCATTGACCATTACGTATTACGTCAGATTTACCGGGTGGAATTGTGCTTCTTGATTTTTTATTTTTTTCCCCCTCCTTCTGTTCCGCAACCGAGTTATCGCGGAATCCCTCCTTTTCTTATTCAAAACAGCCATTGTTTCGTGGTCGACAATGAACAGTATCTAGAATGACAGCGCGTTGCACGAGAATAGAAAAACGGCGAAGCGTATCACCTTGCAACGCGAATTGCGACATCCTCTGGAACTGTCCTCGAACTGATATACCGATTATGCTCGCGCTGGGTTTACGATTCGCATGCCCGTATTCACACCTACGATCCCCAAGATTAGAATTCCAACTTGGATTTTATCTTAGCCAGAACGAATTCGAGGAAGAATTCGTGGGACGAAAGATGGGTGAACGGCGTTTGTATGAAAGATCGAAACTTTCGCTATATGCCATCTGTGATTTATCTTTCGATATGTATATTTTCGATATATATACAGGTAACAATTTCTTTTATCTACACGATTCTTTCAACGATACGAAAATAGATATCGAGTTAAAAATAACCGAAAGGACAAATTAGCGGCGAGGAGGAAGAATGATTCAACGCGCGCATTCTTTCGATTCAAACTCGATCGATTCTTCCAAGCGATATTTTTCGATGTCGAGTTAAAGGTAATAAACCGAGGCTCTACATCGCGGCGATGACGCGATGGAAAGAGTGGTACGAGAAGGTAAAAAAAGAAAAAAAAAGAAATAGAATCGGTAACCTCGCGGATCGAGGAGGAGCGCGGTCTTTCTCGCGATAAAATTATCGCGGATCGTTCGAGAGCGTGAGAATGAATAATTACTTGAAAAACAATTTTATTACGCGCTCATTTTCACGACAATCGTGACCAAGATAGCCGCGATCGAAGGTTGTCACACTTTTCAAACCTGTGTGCGTCGCGTACATTCCTACGGTCGTTAGTTCGCGTTACGCTTTTTTTCTCCCTCTCGCGAGAAAAATGCACGCGAAATGAATGAGTGACGCCATAGTTACAGATCCAATCACACGCGTTCCTGAAACCGTTACCGGCGTTTCCGTTTAATAGTGAATCGTAATATGAAGGAAATTGGCGAATCGTGGAAATGATTTCCGTGTATAACTCCAACTCACGATTGTGATTCATATGTAGAAAAATATACAAAAGGCGTAATCGTCGATTTTACGACGTTTCGAATCGATAACGATTAATAACGATAGCGAAAGATTGGGAAATCGCGCGGAGATAATGGCGGTTAGTTTGGTGGAAGATGGATGGTACACTCGAAACGTCACGGTCGTGCCCGCCGGCCTCGTTCGCGTAATTGGTTATTATCACGGCGAAGTGTGTCCCCCATTAGCGGATACCGGTGTACACACTTGGCCCTGTTAGTGCGCATTAGCGTGTACGGTGTGCACACAAACCGATCCACGGTGGGCGCACGTGCTCCGCTCGCCGAACGATCCACGAAAACTATCAGCTAACGAGTTAATGTTACGTGAATGGGATAATGGTTGAGAACCATCTGCCGGTAAACCGGTCTACATGGGGCGAAATTTAACGTATCGTCATCGCTAATCGCTTCGATGATTGCTTCAATGAATAATTTTCGGCCACCAGCTGTTGTTGTTTCGTTATCGAGAAGAGGAGCACGATCGCGCCTGCGCCACGATTTTATCCGATCGATTTGACTAATTTTGTTGTGGAGAGGAGATGGATTTCTTTATCGATGTAAAATGTTTCTATAATTTTCTCTTCTTCTTCGAAATAACGGTTGATGATTAATTAATAATTGGAAAATTGGCGTGAGTCGCTCGATCGCGTCCGAAAAGAAAAATCCAACGTCTGAATCAACCGCGCGTTTAAATCTCATCGAATATGCGCATCATCCTCGCACGATACGAATGCTGCGAGCGCCTGTGTAAACACACAGCCTTTATGAATTCTCATAAACTCGTCAAGGTTCACCAACCAAGTCCGACCAACGACGAATCGCTAACTTTCTTTCGATCGTCGACATCCCCCTCCAGTAGAATTCGAACAGCCAACCTATGCCAATGTCATCCTTCAATGCCGGCGTAAAAAAAAATCGACAAGAGAAACCAATTACCACTTACTATTGGTGAAACGAGGAATCAATTTTTTCTAGGGTGTAACGATCTTTTCGATCGGGTGAAAGTGGAAGGAGAATTTATTTCGAGGTAACAAAGGGATGGAGAAGAAGAAGAAGAAGAAGAAGAAGAAGAAGAAGAAGAGAGGCGACGCGTCGGACGGAGGAGTTGTCGGGCAAAGACGGGTTGTGTGTACGCGTGTATACGTGACTCAATGCTGATCGACGATCCTCGATCTCGTTGAGAAGTAGGAGGAAAAGGCTAGGTAAAAGAGAAAATGGTAGGGATAAAGGCGGGCGAGGAAGGTGCGTTGACGTCACTGGGCAAGCTCGCTGCTCGGTACGACGCTGGTTGCCAACGCGATCGCAGTTTCACGAGGTTTCAACCGAGACCACGCATCTCCTCCGCCCTTTTCCCATCGTTCCACGCGGTTCCGATCGAGCCGAACCGGGCGGCGAAATACCAACGTGGAGCCTGCCTCTCCGTCACCTCGTACCGTGTTTTCGCGACGTGTCCACGTGGCGGGAAAATTCGTAATTCGAAAAGTGACGCAGCGGTCGATCGAACGACATCTGGGAGTGGAGTGGCGGAAGACCACGTGGCCAACCGTGTCAATGACTCGAGATTGAAATTCAACGTAAGGTGCGTAACCGTGCGATCTCGCGCGTGTTCCCTCGTTCCTCCTCTTTTCCTCTTTTTTCTTCTTTTCTTTTCTTTTCTTTCGAAACCGAAAATACGAAACGGGGAATTTGGTGGAGGAGGAGGAAGGTTGGCGATTGGTTACGCGGATACCGACGGTTGGCATCCCTGCCTCGTTTGAAAGGTAAACGTCGATGACGTGAGGGAATGCGTTAATTGATCGGGACTTGATGAATCGTTTTGCCGGTGGTTCACGTGATCCGTGCGGAAAGAAACGAACGAAACGGCCGCTCGGATGATGATCGGTGATTAATGCGGCCGGTGGAACGCGAATTTTCCAACATCCGATCGCGTGTCGATCCTCCTTCCTTCCACGAATCGGCCCGTCGTGGTGTCGTGCGCGTGATTCCGGCGATCACGAAAACTGGAGAGCACGAAACGTAGATTTTTGTTTCTCTCCAAAGAATCGTCCAATCGTCTTTCTCGCCACGATTCTTTTCGTTTTCCTTCTCTTGCTCCTCCTCGCGTTTATGTAATACGCGTTGATAAATTTTTCACGATTCTCCCGTATCTCGCACGCTTCTTTCCAAATGTTTATTTGTTCGTGGACTCGCCGACAACTGTTACTCGGCCTGCGTTAAATTAGTTTCAAAAACTGTCGACAGATGTTTTCTCGCGAATCGTTTAATCGCCTTTAATAATATAGTCGTCACTCTACGAGATTTATTATTTATACTCTGAGTGCGTGAAAAGAAAAAAAATTCATGCAAATTCGCTTATCGCGACAACGGATAAGATTTCTTCAGGGTCGGGCTTTAATTTTAATTGGGACGAAAGAACGAAAAAAAGAAAGAGAGAGAGAGACGACAACTTCTTCTTCCTTTTTTCTTTTCTTTTTTCTTTTTTCTTCTTATTCGCTGGAGATATCATCGATAAATACATCACTGACTTCTTCGCCATTCCTCGTAGAAGGGATAACAATGATAACATAAGGTATCGTATATAACAGTGAGCGAATGAATAGTTCTTTTGAATAATGCGCGAGTCCCTCTATTCTCATTTACGCATCGACTTCAATGAACAATTGATTCGCGATAAATATTAAATCGTCGATCGATAGAGAAATCGTTTAGTCTCCGACGAAGGATAAACGCGAAAGGAAGAATTCTCCAGTTTCTTTGCGATCTTTTATCTTTCGTAACGCGGAAACGGCGTTGACTTAAGGAAAATACATAAGTAAGTGATTCCGGTGATTTTTCCCCGATACCCTCGAAACGAGTGGTCTCAACGATTCGTTCAAAGGATTTTAAATCAAAGTCTAAAGAATTTGCAGGAGGAAGGAGAAGGAGAAGTTAAAATTCTTAGAAAACTTTGCGCTCTTGGTCGATCATTGCTTTTGCAATACGCGTCGTAAATCATCAGATGTATAATACGCGCGTAAATATAATAATTTCTCCACACGTTCCCTTATCGAACACGAAAGATAATATCGTCTCTTCCTCTTTTATCGATCGTTTTCGTAATTCCACCGGATGGATCTATCTTTTACGGAAATCATCCAAATATCGATCCCTCCGGAACGGCCATCTCAATTCCCTTTCCTCCCTCTCCATTTTTTCCAAGCTTTAAGAAACCCGGTAACGATAATCCCAAGATGAAATATAATTCAAATGTGGCAAAAGGAACGACGAACCATTCCACCATCCGTATTTACCCCCCGCGCAAATTGAAACTCGCGCTTCTCGGACGGACAAACCGTGTAACACGATTATCCAATTACTTGACGGATACGGATCATCTGTGGATAACGCGAATTGAAGAATCATGCCAGGCAACCGAACTCGACCAACCGAACCTCCAACGTGCTCGAGTTTCTACGCTCCTCCCGTACCGGAAACGTCCCTCTGCTCCTCGTCGCGGCGATTAAATCTCGAGCAATTACACCTCGAATCCATCGATGAACCTTTCTCTCTCTCTTTCTTTTCCTCCACGTTCGCCAAACGCATTTAAAAAGAACGGTCGAGGTTTTTCTCAATTAGAAACGTGGAAAGGGGGGTCCTCGAGTGCGACGAGTGCTCGCGAGATGGTTCACTTGTTTGTTAACAAACACTCGACAGACGAGAGACTTGAAACGGAGTTCCAAATTGTGCGAAGCAGTTTTTTTGGTCGGAAGAATATTGTTTTTAATCTCGCGTGCGTGAGAGAAGGCATGCCTGGGTTTGGTAATAGCACTATTCTTCCGATGATTCTTTTATCTCTCTCGATTTTTTATTTTAATTGAAACTCGGCAGAGACAAAAGTGAAGTTTCGTTAGAGAGAAGTTTGTTAGCATTTTCTCTCTCTCTCTTTCTCTCTCCTCGGACAAAAGTGTAAAATAAATCCTCTTTTGATTACTTTGTTCGTGAAAATCTTTTCGAATAACCTATTTTCACATTTTTTTTTCTCCTTTTAGATACGTTATCTTAAAGATCGTCAAGAATGAATCCTCACGAAAATCCGAAAACAAAAAAATAAATCCATCCCAGTTCGCGTAAAATCTTGACAAGTTTTTTCTCTTCTTCATTCTCGAAAAAAAAAATGTTTAGCACTCGATCGAAGTTCTTTCCTGGATTATCGATAAAAAAAAAAAAGAAGAAGAAGAAAAGGAAAGAAATCGCGTTCGATGGAGATAGAAAAGAAGAAAAAGTAGGGATAAATGTACGGGTAGGGATAAATTGGAGCCGGGCGAAGAATTCGAACGGGGCTGGAGGGGGAGGGGTTTCGCATCCGGCGAAATTCGCGAATAATCGGCGCGTTTCAGGCACACGTGGCAGGCGTGTAACGCGTGTATGTGGCACCGTGCGTCTGCATTATCCCCGCCATAAGACGCCGTAAACGCCATGGCATCCGTTGGCACAATCTCGTGCAACGGCCGGGGGAATCTGAAACAGTTGCGAGTGCGACGCGCTTACGTGCGCTGCTCCAGCTGGAAAACGCGGGAAAACGGGACAATCACAGTGGCGATCCGTATACATACCTTGGATCCCTTCTTGCTATCTTTTGTATAACGGGTTCGTAGGATTTTTGATCGATCATTTTCACTTTGGCCGGGCCTCCCTCTTTTCTTTATCTCATTTTCCCTTCTCTTTCTTTTTACTCTTCCTAGATTTAGAAATTAAATTTTCTCACGGACAGCGTGAGAACTCGCTTGATATTTCGTTTCGAGCACTCTGTCCGAGTTCCCATTTTCGGATTTGTTCTCTTTAAAAGGCGTTTTGGATAGAGCAAAGTGAAATTCATACTTTCGTGCATCGAATAATATCCCATTCTCGCGGAGAGATCGTTGGAAAATCAAACGAAACGAATGGGACGTTACGCGTTTACGATCGATCGTCGTTTTCATCGTTTCCCAACTTGTTTTCGCCTGGGATTAAGACAAAAAAAATAATAAAAGAACCATCGACTTGTTCGCCTTTTCCTTTTCTTTTTTTTTTTCGGCCCGACTAACGGTCTATACTTTCGCTCTTTTCGCATTCGGATAACGGTACCACCTTCCACGATTTATGGATCGTTCCTCGAAACGTAGACGCACCTTCTTCTTCTTCTTCTTTTTCTTCTTCTTCTTCTCCTCTCGTCTCTGTCCAAGTTATCGCAAAAGTTGACAAGACCGCGATAAAAACGCAGAGATATGAATCACGAAGCTGGTATAATATAATTTATGTCACCTGAGAACGAGATAAGCGGTATTTGTGCAGATATTTGCATTTTCGCGTTGTGTCTCTGTCAGAGAATATCTGCCAGTTAAGTTTTCTCGTAATATTATTCGCGGTGTAATAATAAAAAAAATCGAGAAGTAGAGAAATCGTGGAAACGACCAGCTTCAGATTTACCGCGAAACTATTATTTCCTTCGATCGACGAAAACTTTGCTCGATGATTACGTGGTTCTCGCATGATTCAGATATTACGACTCCTTTTAATCGATAAAAATCTGCAAAATTATGCAATAGCTCATCCACGGTCTAATCTGAGCATTGTTTCACTCCGGCTCTGCATTTTTTCTCGTCCCATTATCTCGTTTTTTTCTTTTTTTTTTTTTTATCTTTCGAATTCGAACCGTGCTGGCGCAAGAATGCGAACGATTCCGTTTCTCTCGATCCAAACATTCTTTTCGTTCGGGAGGAGGAAGAAAAAAAGAGAGAGAGAGAAAAAATGTTGCGAAATAATAATCGCAACAATGATATTTTTAGATCGTAGAATCGTTACTTGGATAGATACTTGGCAAGAAAATAAATGAATCGCGATTAGAAAGGCAGTAATGTAATACTCGTGAAAAAAAAAAAGAAAAGAAAAGAGAAGAAAGGAAAGAAAAGATCGATAATTCCTGAAAATTCTCTAGAAACCGGAAACAAGTATCGCGTCATCGTCACATCGTCCGGAACCTTGCCTTAAGCGTGACGCAAATTCATCGGCATCCTGTTCACCCCCCTTGTGCCTCCTTCGTTTCGTATCGATCGACCAATGAGACCGCGCGTAGGGCGAAAGGGGGGAAATAAAAAAAGGAACGAAAAGGAAAGAAAAAAGAAAAAAAAAGAGAACGATACAAAAGAAATAGCGCAGGAACACGTGGATTAAACAGTGACACCGATTGCCGGCCGTAGGGACGAGGAATGGCGGGATTCCGCGAACGGAAGGGCGGCGGTGTGGATGCCGGAGGAAAGTGAGAGGAAACGAAGAAACGATGGCAGAAAACAGAACTTTGCTCTCCAACGGCCGTGAGTCATCGTCGCGTGGCCACTTCCACCGACTTCATTCATCCTGGGCGAAAAAAAGTCGTCGTCGCCGTTCGTGATTCGACGAAAAAGTTGATTTGTTGATTTTCTTCCTTTTTTTTTCTTTCTTTCTTTCTTTCTTTCTTTCTTTCTTTCTTTCGCGAAAAAAAAGAAGGAACGGTAGAAGAGACGGTATACGGTATACACAGACAGAAAGTGACTCGGCGAGGTTCGGTTGGAATCGAGAAAAAGGAGAGAAGAAAGGTATATAAATCTCGGTGAGCGAATAGATATAAAGAAAAAAAGAGGGGAAAGAAAGGAGGGGCGGGAGGGGGGAGGGGGAGAGAAAGAAAGAAAAGTAGGAGGGCGAGTGGGAGGATGAGTTTGATATTTTCAATGGAGGTTCATTCGTACGCGTGAAGCGAGTGGCAATCGGGTGGCATGGAGGAGCCACAGAAGCTGTTCCGTCTTCCTGGCACGATCGAGGAGGAGGAGGAGAAGGATAACGAGGACAGAAGGCGGCAACAGCTGCAGGAGAATCCGAACACGGCCGACTCACCCTTGCTGGAGCAGAGGAACACGGGTACCTTGTCCAGCCTGCCCAGGTACGTCACCCTGGTCAGGGTCAGCACCCAGAGCAGCAGCATCGGTGGTGGCGTCGGTCGCCAGGATTCTACCAGGTGAGTCTCGTCTTTCTCTCTCCTTTTCGTCCTTTTCACGATTAATTCTCAACTAGCTTTCGTTCGACGTGTGATTGTAACAACCGCTGTAAGATGAACGTCGTGTAAAATTTCGTCTCGCGTTGTATGCACGTAACGTATTCGACGCGTAGAAGAAAAAGAGCGAGCGTATCGATGATAGTGGAAAAAACAAACGTAATCGAGGGACGATTACAGAACGAAACGGCAGACGAATCACGTGGCCGATTCTCAAGGCAGCGTATCTCTCTAAAGATGATTCTCCGCTAAAAGATGATTACGTTTTTGTTTGAGCTAGTCATTCGCGAGCTAGCCTTCTGGCGCCGGCCGTGTACACGGTTTCAAAAATATTGGAAAAATATCGATTTATCTCGTGAATTAAAAAAATATACACGTATATATTTCAAGGCCAATTGTTCAAGTTCAAACGTTGGAACGAGTTATCGGGATCAGGATCGATAAAATTCATTAACGATTCGTATATATATATATGTATCGTCTTGTATAATCACCGACCGAACGTGTTTTTACCGTTCAATCGGTCATTTATCATGGCAGTTTCATCACTGAAAAACACACACCTAAGTAATTCTATAGTTATTTCGTCGCGATACTTGTCAATCACCTATCATCGATCACCAGCTGCAATTTATCGAGCCCTATTAACGTGAACGGGACCCGATATATTTTCCTCGTGGCTAAACGACGTGTCTCTGTTTACGCCACACTATGTTTACCCTTCTGTCTCCAATTTCAATTCAGCCTATTATCAACCTATCATGATCGTTTATCGAAAAGGTTGAGAGTATTACGCGTATTAATTGTAAAATTTATGGGAACGAAAAGAAAAATACTCGTAGCCTTGCCGTGTCAAGTCATTAATTCGATCGAGTATATGTTTAAAGTTACGAGTCGAAAATGGAGAAAAAACGTTAATAAATATCTCTGGATAATTAGGCGCGCGTTATACGAAGAATTCTACATATACATATATATATATCGCATCGACGAATGGAAAAGTATTTCTTGGAGAATTTCTTCGTTTCGCTGGAATCTTAATTCTCTCCGCGTGCTTTGGGGCAGAAATTCTATGGGAAAGAAAATACTTGACTCGAACAAAACAGCCATCGATTCTTTAATTGGAATAGCGGCGAGGATTTCGTAATCCGGTTTCGTTTTATCGAGATATTTGGATATTTGGTTATTATCGATAATCGTCTAATTGGTCGTTCCTCGTTTTTTTTTATTTCCACGGATAACGTTGACCAGTTGACGTTAATTCACCTTGCGTGGAGCACGTAAGGTCACCGAATTAATCTGTGATCGCGGAACCAGAGAGTTAATCGCGGGAACTCGTAACGATTCCTCGCGGTGTATCGGATTTCCCGTTTCCTGAACGAAAGACGATCTTCAAATCGCGGATCTCGCCGATTCTCCTCCAGAACTCTTCCATATTGTAATATCTGTGGAGAGACACGTTAAGCGCGAATTAATCAATTTGAATTTTGAAGAAGAAAATTGAGACGTTTCCTCGATTCGATGAATTTCGCAACGAAATATTCCACCAAGTGGGCAATGCACGGGTATCGAATGTTATTACTCGATTAATCACTGCCGACGATAATAAATAGATAAGTATTTATCTAACCCGATAGAAGACAGGTATCGAACGTTAAACCAATAATCCAATTATTATACCTCCACTAATCCTGTATCGACACGGATTAAAGATGCAACAGATAATCGTGATAATCGATATTCGCTATAAAAATATATATATATAGAAGAAAATTCGTACAATCTTGGAAGATACATTTAAAAATTTTCAAGGCAACGATCTCGATATATCGAATTTCGTTCCCATCCAATTTCATCCACGTAGACACATAGCTCGTTGGTTCGACCAATCTCGTTAATAGCGTAATCAACTCGCTCGAAGAATAAATTCGCTCTCCTCGCTCGTGTATTTCTTCAAATTCTTAACGTGAAATTTAGCGTGAAAATTTTCGAAGTGGAAAAAACTAAAAACCTAAAAAGAAAGGGAAAGAATCTTCCTCTCCCGGTGGACGAGCGTCGAAAAGGAAAAATCTTATAGGCCGAGCGAGGAACTGGTGGCTCGTTCGATCTCGTTAGTTTAATTAAAAGCTCGTTATCGAAGCCGTGGACGGTACGGTTGGACAGCTCGCAATAAGAGGCTCGACCTACAGTACGCTTTAACGCGCCCGATCATATTAATGCGCCGCTTTTGATCCATTTTAAACGTCGGGGAAAGGTGAGTGGCGATAACCGGAAGTGGGCAGCTGATGTCGTGTCATCAGGGGAGACCGAGCGTCTCGAACGGAAGAAGGACGAGATTCGTTGCGCATCGATCGTGCAAACGTCGCGACAAACGAGACTGCTGGTTGGTTTTCTTCAAAGAGGTAGAATATATATACCTTTTTCCTTTCTTTCTTTCTTTCTTTCTTTCTGGCAAGTGTAATACGTATAATACGTGCGTATCTTTGTTCTTTCTCTCCTTAAAATATATAGTTCGTGTTCGAACGTATGATATATTCACACGAATATATGTGAATATATATATAAATGAGATTGTTTTAAAAATATTCGTTGATGAATTTCAATTATGTATGTATTCGTGGAACTTGTTTTTTTTTAAAAATACTTTTCTCCTTCCTATTTTGTAAATTTATATCTGTCGAGTCGGGATTATCCCGTATTACGTTGCAAGCAATTAATCAAGTATGACAATGGCAATCATCGAGCAGAACGAGATTTTCCATGTGATCGATACAGAACCTGTTCGAAGACTCGATTTGCATGCAATCGGTCGTCATCGTTGAGAAGCTTAATGAATTTTTCTTCTTCTTCTTTTTCTTTTTCCTTTCTTTTTTTTTTTTTTTTTCCACCGTCCATTTAAAGTCACAGAACGATGTTTCACGATGTTTTTAAACTGCCTGTTGGGAACGTGTTATACCGTCAATTCAAACGAATAATTGGATAATTCACGAGAATTTTTACGGCTATTCGAGGATGAAAATGGTTGGACGTGTTTTTTGTGAAAAAAAAAAAAAAAAGAAAAACGAAGTGGAAATAGAAGAATAGACGTAAACGCGAGTTATAGTTGTGCAAACACACGTGAGGCCACGCTTTCGAGCTTGTCGCTCCTCTCGGAGAATTAATATCGTTCTCAATTGACGCCTACAAACGATACGACCTCTTCTGCTATGGGATAGCGCCATTATAATGCGAATAAATTACTAACAGCTAATGCGATTCAACGTTTACCGGTGTTGATCGACCCTTTCCGGCTTCAATCTGTTCCGACGACGATGCTGCTCCACGATGCATTCGTGGAAAACATTTTGCCCGTACGAAAAACCGTACGGAGAAGCATGGATTGATCCCAAAATCGCCATTTCTCTTTTTCGAAACGCCACCTTTTCGATCGTAAAATCAAGATTTCCCAAGCTACGATAAATCAGCAAGAGAGAACTCGGCGAAAAGATAAGTGGTTCGAGATAAATCATAATACGTGGCTTTGATACCCGGGCAAAACGTAACGAAACACGTTCCAGTATCGTACGAAACTAATACGAGTACAATATAGATAAAGTGTGCAAATTGACTCTACGACTTTCCATATCTCTCGCTACCGAATATCCGTCTAATAATTTTTTATTACACGACGTGTGTAATATCTATACGTCGCTCCGTATATTGTATACGAAATCGATTCGAAGGTATGGAAATTCGCGAAAGAACAATCTGGAAACAATCTTGGTCCACCCTATGATAAATAACAAACAAGTTTTCGCTTATCTCGAGAAAGGACGATTTTCGCGTTGATCGAGATCCCGATAAAAAGGCAAATATCGATCGCTCGACGCCCCGGATCGGGCGCAGAAACATTCGCTTTCGCGCAAGCAAAGCGAGGGATCCCGTTTCGCTCGGTTTCGGCCGCGATCAGCGATTTCGAGCGTGCGAGCAACGATAAGGAGATGGCTGGCCGTTGATAAGACGTGGGGGACTTTCGAAGCGTACGAGATCGGTGAAAGATCGGAAAGATCGCGTGGCGCGATGACACGGGGAACGTTATCGGTGAACGGACGAGCGCACCTACTCCTCCTCGTCCACGACGAGAAACAGATAGTGCGAATTCAGGGTGACAAGTGTATCACGTGAATCTTGTTTTCCTCTATTTCTCCCAAAAGATTCTTTTTCTTCTTCTCTTTTTTCCCTCCCCTCGCCCGCTTTTGCAATTAAAAAGAACAGAGGCAGATAGCGGTTTAATGTCCCATCGGCGAATCGCGAGGTGGCTCGCGGTGCTATAAAAACAGTGATTTTCGATCCGAGCTTTCCAAACGCTGTGTCGATTCGAAAAAAAAGTTCCTGAAGATGACCGCTAATCTAAGAAGAGATCATGGATAGTTGTTGTTAAGGTAAAAAACCCTTGGTTTTTTTTTCTTTTTTTTATCGTTCCATGATTTCCATTTATTGTTCCGTTTTACTTAAAAAAAAAGAAGAAATAAAAAAGAAGAAGGAGGAGAAGGGGAGGGAAATTTGTGGGGATATAAATATATTGGTGTGTAGAGTGAGAAGCGCAGATCGTCAACAGGATTCTCGATAACTCGAGAAGGGAAGGACGAAAATCGAAGGAGAGAGGGGTGAGACGGAAGAAAAGCGCGGATATTGCGATCGATTATTAAAACAGTACGAAAACAGGCCGATGAAGGAAGCATTACGCGTGACGTAATCAGTCCATTTTCTCGCAAATGAAAAGAACAAACGTTATTGTTAGTAGCTGATAAGTGGAGACCGCTGGCCAGGTATTGGCTCGTATAAGACGTCCTACATCATTGCTCGTACATCAGTAGATACTCCACCATCAAACTCGCCAGCTATTCATCCAACGCAACTTTGGTTTTCTTTCATTCGGCTCCTACTTCGGTTTTTCTCGGATTAAACGGGAAGAAGAGCGGAGGAGAGTCAAGATGAAACGAAATTTTAGAACGGACGTACGATATCCGGGAAAGGACTCGATTTCTTGAAGAAAGAAAAGAAAAGGAAAAGTGAGACTTTGGAGAGACGAAACGGACGATCGAAGACAAATTGGATCGATCGATGGGTTTATGAGGGAAGAAGGAAGAGGAGAAGTGAGAGTTTCGATAGTGAATTTCCTCCGGTTGTGTTCATTCCACGACGAAACGAAATAAAAAGAAGAGGAAGGTCCGCGAAATCTTTTTCTCTTTTTAATAATTTTTTAATAATTATATCGGAACAAACCGTTCGGAGATCGACGATAAGTGAAAGATTTACGAGGAACGCGTAATTAAACGCGTGCGGGAAGTAATCGGTGTTTCTCCGCTGATTTTTTTTTTTTTTTCAGAATATCGCTTCGACGAACGAATTTATTTTGCAATTATTATATCGTGCGTGAGAAAGATACATTTACGACCGTGGTACAAGTTTTTAAAGAAAAAAAAAAAGAAAAGAAAAAGAAGAAAAAATAACAGATTATTCAGGTTATCTGTCTGGGAAACGAAAATTTATTAAGAATTTCCGTATTTACGAAACGCGTGTGTAGAAATTCTTTCGCGCGTTCATAAATTAAATAAGTTATCCGTTATCTACGAATCGCGCGAAAACGTTAAGATCGCGGTATTACGAGGGGAAATGTTTGCACAGAGGAGAGAAAAAAAATCCTTAAACCACTGATCCTTACCAGCCGATAAGAAACGAGGGATCGCGATTGCATCGTGCATCGCATCGATATCTCGTTGGAACACACGATCGTTGTACACACGTACCCAAGCGAAGGCTAGAAATATTTGACGAGAAAAATTTTGCGAGTATTTTCGAGGAAGAATATGTGAAGAATATATAGCGGGGAATCGTCGTTGAAATCGCGAGGTGAGCTTACATATTTTCTTTCTCCGGCAAAAAAAAAGTCGAGCGAATCGTGGTTGGAAAAAAAGAAAGAGAAAAAGAAAGGGAAGCGAGGAAAAAGAAGAAGCAGAAATGAATGGAAACGTTGCGAAAGATCCAATTTCGAAGTCGTCCTCGCCGGACAGGGAGGAGAAGGAAAAATTGTTGACATCGTTGACCCAACCGGCACCCGTTATAGTAAAACTGCAGAAGAGTTCGAATTCTTCTTTCAGAAGCAGGTAAAATTTCAATGAGAATCGCACACGGTTATCGATAAGTGGAAAGTTTCTCTAGTTTTTCTGCAACGACAAAAATTAATAACGAATATTGTATTCTTTTTCTTTTCAATCAATTCAATCCTCTCTGCTCCTCTGCCTCCCCGTTGTTTCGTCAATTTAACTCGATACGCGATTATATTTCAAAACGTCTCCCTCCACGTTTCGTTAATATAACGAGGAAACAATTACTTAAAAAAACGCTTGATAAATTCGCACACACGTTCCTCGTGTAATTTTTTCGCGCGTGGAATAATGTGGTATCTGTAGGTGTTAATTAAACGAGCACTCTCGTTTGCCAGTCTGGGGATATTTTGAAAGGAAAGAATTTGGGAAACATTTCAAACGGTCCGTTAAACGTATTCTCTCGATATTTTCCTTTCAATTTTCTAATTCTTATCTACTCTCTCTCTCTCTCTCTGTCTCCCTCTCTCTCCATTTAATATAAAAATTAAAAAAAAAAAAAAAAGAAAAATCGCCTTTGTTGTGAACTAGCGTTATCATTCTCGATAACAGTAGAACATAACATCAACCGATATCTCGACGAATTATTCGAGGTCGTGTAATATCACGTTCAACGAAGATCCAACGCTCGTTGCGCGCGCGCGTGCGGAATAGAATGGAAATCGAAATCGACTCGTATTTCTTTTCTCTCGAGCATAATAAAATTTTGGCAAATTTTAGGCGAAATCCCGTCGATCCATCGAACGGTTCGAATCGAGAGATACGCGTCCGTGTCGTCGCGTGTCGGCGAATCACCGATTGATTCACGCGTGGCAATAAATAAATTGGTAGATAACAGTTGCTCGGTTATCGTAGTCGGAGTCAAAATGGCGACTTCCTTCTGGCGAGTATGAAAGGGTGGCGAGCGCGAAGGTCTCCAGACGGATCATCGAACTGGCCGCGGCGATACTCTCTACCGCGCGCCGTGCTCTCGTTCTCTCCTCCAACCAACTCGATCCTTTTCTCGAGATCGTTTTTCTTTTACATCGGCATCGCGAATCGATTGCTTCGATTATCGTTGGTCGAAAACGCGTTTCGACGCGTTTCCAAGTGTTTTCCTCTCGAGGAGGAAACGGTTGAATCGAAAGCAAGTGGCAACAGTGCTCGACGATAAAACAATCGCACGTGTCCACGTTGGAAACATGGGTTGGAATCATTTTTGCTCGTCGTAAAAGAAACGTTCGTCGTTTCGAGTTACGAGGAACGATCGAAAGCGATCGTAAAAAAAGGGGGAGGGGGGACGGAAACGGAGATTCGGCGAAATTAAAATTAATTCGAGCGAAACAATTAAGCGACAGATTCGTCGATCGATCGATGAGTCGATGAGTCGGTCTTTCGAAGAGATAGCTGACGAAAGATCAAGCCGGGACAATCGAAGTTTGTCATGGAAAGATTCAAGATTCGAGATGTCGTAAAATGCGGAGAAATCCATCGTGAGTATTTTATTCTCGATAAAAAAAAGGAAAAAAAAAAAATAAAGGAAGAAAGAAGGAAAAAGAGAGAAAAAAAGCGTAATCCCCATTTATTTTCGAAAATGGAATGTACACGCTATGAACCGGGCCATAAAATTTTCCATCATCGCCGTTCGTCGCCATAAACGTGTGTACACGTTTATCCGCTTACCGGAATAAAAATATCCGTGTCCGAGCCCCGGTAGGAGTGTCCATTTCGCGTATTGCACACTCCTCGAGAAAATAACGATTTACAAATCTATTCGCCGGTTTTACGCGCAAATCTCTCGCGTAAAAGGAGGATTTTCATAACGAGTCCGTGGTTCGTAATCGAATAAGGAGAGCAGAACGGAAAACAACAATACGGTGTACGAAATTTGTTATTCAAATCCGCGACAGATTCAAATTAAGTTAAGAAACGTGTGTACAAAAGTCGACGAGGCCTTGGGCGACAATTTCGTAGCGCGAACTTACGTCTCCGCGCTTCTCGTTCCGAGAAATAATTTATTCCTTCTGTTGTTGTGCGAGAAACAGAGAGAGAGAGAGAGAGAGAGGAGGAAAATATTACATATTATGTACAGCATAATTAGATGTCGCGATCGAAACGTTCGAGATTCGGTCGATGATTTATTTCGCATCTCTAACAACCCGAACAATCTTTCGTGGAATCTTTCGACGTCATTACATCGAACGCCGTGGTCTTCGTTGTTTTCGCGGAAACTCGAAACTTGATTATCGTTAGAAAAAATAAAGAGAAAAAAAAAGAAACGAGCGCGATCGATTTTAATCTCTCGTTTCGAGCCAAGAATGAAAATCGCGTAAAATCGATTTAAAAACTCTTCTCGACGAGTTTTAATTCGCACGGATATCCTGTACGTCGCGTACTTTTTACCGAGCATCGAGTAAGAACGAAAGATCTAAAAAAAAAAAAATTTTCCAATTATTTCCAACGGAATTTTCTCGAAAATTCTGGATTGCGAGTTGACGGAATGGCGCGATTTCTGTGATTGTTTTGCAGGAGTCGGTACCGGGCATGGCCAACGCGAAAGCTACGTCGTCGAGCCGTGCTGAAGAACGGGGACTGCAACGTCCTCCAATCCCGTATCTCTCGACGCTCCCTGCGCTTCCTACGAGACATCTTCACGACCCTGGTGGACACTCAATGGCGATGGATGTTGCTCTGCTTCAGCCTGAGCTTCGTCCTCTCGTGGCTGGGCTTCGCCGTGATCTGGTGGCTGATCGCGTTCAGCCACGGCGACTTCGAGGAGCGCCACCTGCCGCCCTACCAGATCGAGAACAACTGGACACCGTGCGTGAACAACATATTCTCGTTCACGAGCTGCTTCCTGTTCAGCATCGAGACCCAGCACACGATCGGTTACGGGAGCCGTGGCACGACCGAGGAATGCCCAGAGGCGATCTTCGTCATGTGCATCCAGAGCATCGTGGGCGTGATGATCCAGGCGTTCATGGTGGGCATAGTGTTCGCCAAGATGAGCAGGCCGAAGCAGAGGACTCAAACGTTGCTGTTCTCGAGGAACGCGGTCATCTGTCAGAGGGACGGTGAACTGTGCTTGATGTTCCGGGTGGGCGACATGAGGAAGAGTCACATAATCGGGGCCGCGATCAGGGCTCAGTTGATAAGGTCGAGGACGACGAAGGAGGGGGAGGTGTTGTCGCAGAATCAGCAGGAACTGGCGGTGGGGACGGACGGGCAGAACGGGAACCTGTTCTTCATATGGCCGACGACGATCGTTCACAGGATAAACGAGGAGTCCCCGTTCTACAACATGTCCGCGGAGGACATGCTGACGGAAAGGTTCGAGATCGTGGCCATCCTCGAGGGGACGATAGAGTCGACCGGGCAAACCACTCAGGCGAGATCGAGCTACCTGCCCCAGGAGATCCTGTGGGGTTACAGGTTCGAGCCGATGGTCACGTACTCGAAGGAGAGGCAGGGCTACGAGGTGGATTACTCGTTGTTCAACAGCACGACGCAGGTGGGCACCCCTCTGTGCTCGGGCAGGGAGCTCGCCGAATTTTACAAGGCTCAGGAGGAGCTTCGCCATGGGAACGGTAAGCGAGACGCGTATCCAAGACTGGATACACGCGTATACATACACGTGTATATCTCGCATTTTAGAATAGATGGAGAGAACTTTAGTTTAGTTTAGTTAGTAACTAGCGTTCGATAGAGTTAGAACTGGCCGACTCTTTGCATCCCGATCACCGATCAATCCATCATCTTTCCGATTCTTGCTGTGCGCAATGAATGAAAGAACGGGAATCGCCACGCACGAGCCCACAAAGACACACCGAGTCGCAGAACGATCGTCCGGCAACAATTTTCTACCAGAGCGGAATATCCGGTGTAATTAAAAAATTTCCACCGCGCATACGAGCTCGATAACAAAACAAGCACTAACGATACGACAAGGTCGAGCGCGTTTCGTTAATTGGGACGAACACGCGAATCAAACTAATCGATACCGACGCGACCCAACGGCTGCGTCCTCTTTTCTCGCTTCATCCTCCTCCCGCCCCCTCCTCTCCCGCTCGAAAGCTTGCCGCCGCTTCGCTTCTCGCCTCGCTTCCCCCCTCTCTTCTCTTCTTCGCCGAGCAGAACTTTTTCTTGCACGCCGAACGCACGAGTTTCCGCACGAGTTTCTGGGAACGGGATTCTCGTCCCTTCCTTCATGTCCCTCCCTCTCTCACACTGTTTTGGTGCTGGTGTGTAATCGTAGATGGAGGCCTGAGGAAAATTCCTAGCGAGCCGAAATCCGCACCTGTGATATTGACCACCGACCACCAATCGGACGCCCCGGAGTTCCTTGCCTCTCAAGGACACTCTTCCCACGGATCGCCCAAACTTCGGATCGACATTCCATGGATCGACGAAAACTCGGGGGCCTAGGCGGCGAGTCTGCGGGATCCGTGACCCGATCGAACTGGAAAATGCGAGTAGACAGAGAGAGAGAGAGAGAGAGCAAGAGAGAGAGAGAGAGAGAGAGAGAGAGAGAGGAAGCAGAGGGGGAAAATAGGCGCGAATCGATCCTCGTTAGGATCGCCACGATCGATTCGACTTTCCAAAGCAAACGCCAAAGATTCTACGAAGGGAATTGGAATCAAATTCGAAGTTTGTAGGATTGAATTTCTCGGGGACGTTCGATCTACGGAGATCTGCCCGTTTCGCGCTTCTGTGTCTGCCTGTCTCGTGTTGTCCGTTCTTCTAACTCGTTTCGCGAAAAAATGGATACGGAAAATGGTTGTCGGTGGGTAAAGAAGAAAGGGTATCGCGAGAAATACGTACGTTAAATCATCTTCCGGTATTCGTTGGTTGTTATCGAAATAATTCTGAGATCGGAGAAGCATGCATTCCTCGCGTCTTATCGGAACGGTTAATTCGTCCAAATTTGTCCCGTTCGCGGTAGAAAAAAAAGAAAAGAAAAGAAATAAAAATACATATATATATATATTCATGGAAGGGGATCGAAGTTGAACATTCTCTAAGTAGAAGGCTGTTTTCCAGGTACGGTAATAGTCGATGAGGATTTCTTGACGGAGTCCTGTCAAGAGAGCCAGTGCCATTGCGGTCATCGTGCGACGAGTCATCATCACCATCATCACCATCACCATCATCTGAATCATCATCCGAATCATCATCTCAACTACTTGGACAGCGGGAGAAGCGAGACAAGCGCCGACGAGGCGACCACCAGCTGTCGAAACGCTTACAGGGAGCCCATCTATCATCACGGGCCACCTATCCCTCACCGAAACGACAACCCCCACTTCAAGATCCTCGATTTGGATCCCGACGGTATCCAGGTGATGGGCGAGGTCGATCTGCAACACCTGCCAGACGCCGTGAACAAGGAGATCTTGAAGAACAGTCGAGAGATCATCTTCGAGGAGCCGGAAACGTCGAGGGAGGGAAGTCCGTTGTTGCTGTTGAAGTCAAATCGAAGGAACTCGGCCGCCAAGCATCCCCTCCTCGACGAGGAGAGAAGGTCTTTGAACAGTTCCAAGAGGAGCCTCTGCCACAGGAGCATCCTGCGAGGATGTTTCGAGGAGGAAAAGAGATCGTTGGACGGATCGAGGAGGAATTTGCACGGGTCCAGGAAGTATCTGCTGATACCTATCGACGCGAGCAAGGAGGCCGGAGGCAAGGAGAATTTCGCGAAACGCCAGATGGGTGAGAGCAGGGAGTGTTTGAACGGGGGCAGAAGGATGATCTGGCCGAAGTCGAAAGAGACGGCGGAGCCGGAAACAAGGAGAAGGCTGAACTCGAACGACGACAGGTTGATGATCGAGATGGAGAAATCGTCGAAATGCTCGGCCTCCGACCGACGCGAGATGTTAAACGAGGCGTGCGGGGCGTCCCTCTCCTATCCCAATTTATCTCCCCGTTCCAAGGACGGGCAATCGCCCGTTCCACCCGTGTCGAACGCGTCGCCGGAGTCCGGCTTCTACGAGGCTTCCGCGCAATGGAATTCAAGCCCGGAATACGGGAGGAAGCCGCTCCGGCTTCCTCCTCCCCCCAACGAGTCGCCCGTGATCGCGAGGAACAGAAGGAGCTACGAGAACGCGCAGCTCCAGGACGTGAACGAGGTTCTCGGCGTGTCCAGTCGGCCCAGCAGCGACAACAGCGACTCGTTGGACAGCGAGACGTCGACCAAGAATCCGGCCAACGACGGCGATGCTCCTCCTCGAAGATACGGCGAGAAGAAGCAGCCGATCTCTTACACGAGCGTCTGAAGAAAGGGAAAGTGGAATTCGGATTTCCGAGTTGTAATCGTGTGCAAAGAAACTTTCAAGGTTTTTCGTTCTTTTTTACGGGAGGTGGAAGGTATTCGAGATGAAGGGGCTTGGTTCCAAATCCTCGATCAATTGGACTCAATTGGAAAGATGTTTTATTTGTACATATTTTATTTGTACATACTGCCCGGTTCTTTCTCTCTCTCGGATTCTTCTCCGAGAAAGGATTCTTTTTTTCCTTTTTTTTTTTTTTTTTTTTTTATATTAATTGATGATTCGTTGAATGAGGGAATCGTGATCGAGGGTTGGAAAAGTGTGGAGCGAGGGAAAAGTGTGTATTACAACGATGTATCGTTCGTTCAAGACGCGTAGTCAATTTTTCCAAACTATGCTATGTAAGCGAATTTATATACGATATTCTATATGGATTAAGTAAATTAAGTAGAGGATAACGCAGGATAATTATTTTCTGATCCGCTGTTTTACATCGATTGCGTAAATGATACGTTGAACCGCAGGTCGGTTTACCGCGAAGCTTCCATAATAACGTAAGGATCGAAATGAAAGAATCGATCGAATCGTTTCTTTCGCTCGTCTCCATCTAATTTTTAGTGAAATTAATCGTTTAGAAGTGAATGTAATTGACAATAATTTAAATGACAAGGCTTTCGAACAAGGCTTCGTTAGAGTTACTATATCCATTCTATAAATAATTTCGAAATATTCGCAAAATTTGTACAAATGACGACGAAGAAAATTTCAATTAAGTTTAAGCATTTAAAGTCGGCATACTCGTTAGATTTATATATAGGTATACACACACATATATATGTATTACAAAATCGCGTAAGAGAAAAAAAAATATATTTTTGCAAGTTTAAAAACGTACAAACGTATTGAATCAACGATGCCTCTGACTGAAGTCATCGATAAATCGGTTACACGTCCATGCATCCTTATGATCGAGCAAATCAAATAAATAAACATTTACCAATGCCGTTCGATTCTCCTCTTGTTGAATCCCCTCTGTAAAAATGAACATCTACTAGACAAAGGTAGAAAAATAGCGAGAGCCGAGAGGGTGAAGAAGAGAAATTCGCGCCAATTGGAAGATTCTACGCGCCGCATATCTCCAATTAGATGAGAAGTAGTCCGTCTCGTTACAAACGAAGAGAAAGAAGTGCCTTTACTTTACTTTCTACCTCGGAAGGGGAAGAAGGCAACGTTGAGCTTTCACCGTCGAGGATAAATAATATAATAGCGTCGTTAATATTTATTGCCTCCATTCTTTTACTATTAAACAATAGTACGTACACATGCGTATAGAAATACGTATTTTACGATAAAAGACACTCGCATCGATCCCGAAAATGGATCGCTTCGAGAGTTTCGCAGCTACGTCTGATTCGATCCGACGAGCCGTGATCCGATATTTACACGTATTTCGGACAGACTGGGCGGAGAAAACTCGGTCCGAAAACGATAGCTCCCCGAGCTTTCTCCGGGGACATGGATACCTGCCATCGTGACTTCTAGCGTAAATTGTGAAAATGTTATTTGTGTGTAATAAAGACAATTTCGAAATCTAAATGGAAAATGTAGTTCCATAATACCCTCCCATAGAGACAAACGGATTGTTACTTTCGACGAAATAATTCTTTGGATTATCAGATCAATTTATGGATCATGAGGATAATTTTTCACACGTTTACAATTTCCTTTTCCTTTTTTGATCTTCGTTCTCGTAGTGAATATCAATGCATTCAAACGACGCGTTTGAAGAAACGATTCTACAAAATATTTATCGAGTTACGAACGAGATACGAGCAATTGAATTTCAACCCGATACGTAAGACTCGACGTACTAACTTTTTCGTTCATTTTGGCCTTTAAAAATTGACCTTAGGATATATATATATATATGCGTGTACTATCTTTTAATTTACAAAAATAGAATTCAATAGGGTGAATTATGAGTTTCGCATATGACGATCGAGTTCGACGTATCGAGAAACAAGCGAGCGATATTTAAACGATAACCTTCGTCGGCGATTCTACCACGCGAATATCCCCATTTCGCGTGATTTCGTCGGTCAAAACGCGTTTCGATGCTCCACTTTGAACATTATGCCAACGGTACGACGTAGCCCACCTCCGTAATCTGGCAATTCGTCGTGACTCAATTTAAATGCGGCCAATTATTGCGAAATGCTGAGTTGGCGAACGGAACTAACTGCATAAACGGCCGAAGACGAGAACGACGTTAACAGTGTGAAAGTATCGACATTATGCCGTACACGAAGGGTAAGTGATCGAAGAGAAGGATTGAAAACTCCTTATTATACTCGACTTTTTTTTTTCTCCCCCTTTTGCTTCGGAACCACGTTCCGCGCCGCCAATTTTCTGAATTCTCTCCGCGAGAAACGGACGCCGGGTTGGATTTCATCTCGAGACGATTTACCGACGAGACTGGTTTAAAGTTCACCGCGAGTTAAAAAAAAAAACAATAATTGACGAATTGTGCATTTGGTGTTGGTATTTCTTTGTCAATCGTGTACACGATCATTGTTGTTTTCTTTTTTTTTTTTAATTTTCTTTTTAACAATTTTGTTTCTAACTTAAACGCGGTTGACTCGAAATTAAAATTAAAATTCTTCTCGATGTCTCGCGCGAAACGCGTTGTTTGCATCGATGATAAAGCTTATTTAAATCTCTCTGTTCTCGTGGAATCGAATTAATTAAAAGGCAAAATGAAAAAATTTAATGAACCTAACACTTCGTGTCGTCGAATTTATCGAAAAACTGTACAGATCCCTTTGGAGAAGACGTTTCACTTCTCTACCCGGACAATAATGGCGACAAGTTTGCCAGATTCACAGACCTACCGATCGAGACACCGATAATCAAAGGCGTGGTGAATCAACTACGAAAGTGGCCAGCAGATCTATTCTTCGCGTTCCTGGCAGCTTGTCTGATCATAGGAAGCGTGGTGTTCTTGATCTTCGTCACGGTGGCCATTTGCGTGCCCACCGTTGTCGGTAACAGGTGTCCACGAAAACGACTTTCGTATGCAAAACGAAATGATCTCGTTGAACGAGAATCGTTGGAATCAAAATTCTTCTAACCGTCCGATTAAATATCTTTTTGTAGACTCGAAGATATCTCAATCCTGGAAGTTGGAGCATCGTCCAACGCGTATTTTATCAAACTGGATAACCAGAACTGGTCTACGACCGATTATTGTTACATCGAGACCGCGGCTAGAAAGCACCCAGAATTCAATGTATTCGAATATATATTGAAATTTTTAATTTCTTATACACGTGATAAGAGTGAGAAAATAATTCTCGTATTTATACACCGTAGATATATCTGATAAATTTAATGAGGGATGAGCCTAATAAGGAAAGCTCGAATCGTTCGAGTATCGATAGAACGAAGCTGGAATCTAGATCGAACGACTCGAATAATTATCCCCGTTCCCCGATATTGAGTGCAGAGGATAGGCTTAGGCAACGACTGGTAGCTGGAAACGAAAATATAAGGAACATCAACGTGTCGATCGAGAAATTCTTCAAAGGGTGAGTCGAAGTTGAATCGAATAAAAATACCTGTTATTCCGATCATATTGATTCGGTTTCGAACGTATTTTCTTTCCAGTTCGAAACTGTCGAAAGTTGCGAAAAAATTAGGTGACGATGTTCTGGAGATCGCTGCCAAAGCGCAATTGCTTTGGAGCGTTCCTGGTGTTGCGCTTAAACCGAACATGTTCTGCAGTTTAGACTTTGTGAAAAACTTCCTTTGCAAGTGAGAGGGAAATTCGAAATAAGTTAAATTCGCGACGATATGTTTACGATATTTTTACTTTCCCACTTTTCCGTTTCCCCAGTAACAATAAAGAAGAATGTTTGCCGGACAAACTAGCGACCATCGAGCCAGAAAACGATATACAATTGACAGGAGTACCGTGTCAAGCTTTCATGGGATTCGTTGTCCAAGAAATATCGAAAAATCATCACAACGGAAAACATACGTTGAGAGAAGCGGTGGAAAAATACTGTCCAAGGTAGATTTTGAACGATTTTGAAGATCAAAAATTTCGAATTCAAGAATTTTGAAGAATTTAAAAAAGAAAAAAAAAGAAAGAAATGTTGGCTATACGTATTTAAGAAATAATATTGTATATATTTCTCTCGTAGGTTATATTACTGTCCCGAAATTCGGATTCTCAACTCGAGACCAAAGTGTCCGACGGATGCTTTAAATTGTCCTACAGTTTATTCGAGTATATTAATGCATCTCACGTGACGACTGATATATGTATTTTATTACGAAACTGTACACATGTAGCTCATAAAATATAATTTTAAACAAAACGTGTCGTTCACTCGATTTTTTTTTCTTTTTTTCTTCCTTTCTTTCTTGCCTCCTCTCGTCAATCGTCGTTGATCGATCGAAAAAAGTTCATTTGAACGTTCTTTGCTCGTACAATCGAAGGACGCCCAACCACATCCAAATTTCTCCAACTAAATGGTAAAATTCAAAAATTCGTTCATCGCTATAATACATAGCATATAGAATTAATGATAAAAATTAAGAGATTGGAGAGAATATAGACGGTGAATGGTGAAAACGTACGTATTAGCAAAATCGTTCCTAACGTGTAAGACAAGGCTGTTACGAATGGGAAGTGAGAGAAAAATAACCAAATTGCGACGATGGCGCCACTGATACTGCAAACCAAGTCGGCAAGATAAAGTACTATAGATGGAATACTCCAACGTGGATTTTTCTACGATATTTAACGATTGTATATTTAATATAACAGTGGAAGGGAAAAGATTGTTATATATCTATATTTCTCACCGAGATCAAAGAGTAAGCGAGCATGCCGATTGCCAGGAAAGAGACGATCGCGTAGGGCGTGGAATAACCTAAACTCAACGTGACTACAGCCTTGTGAGCGTAACCCTCGGTGATTTCGCCATTTTCCAAGATACTGTACTCCGTTCGGCCATAACGAACGCTGTGATAACTCAAAAGCAACATACATATGGATAACAATAGAGCTTGAAAGATTTTCAATATCTCACTTTCGGCGCTCTTCGCAAAATCGAATTCCTCTTTCGTCATCTTCTCTATCGAAATTTGATCCGTTTTGAATTTTCTCGTTAGAAATTCGTCGCGATCGTTCATCTGGAAAACGACGACGATCCGATCGTTTTAACCAGTCGTTTTAACCCGATAATAGGATGATTGCTTTCCGCAAATCTCGATTACCGGAAGCTACCGGATCGAGTGAAGAAGGAAGAGGACTTACTTCTTCGCCCGTCGTCGATTCAATTTTATCGGAATACATGTTAATCGTGTGATAATTTTCCTGTTTTTTTTTCCTCGATCTGGAGATGGAAAGAGATACAGGCTAGACTCCTTGAAGTGAAACGCAATATCCACGACGTTATTCAAATTGTTCATAAAGCAAAGATTATTGAATGGAAATTATAAGGTGTAAACTGTATAACCTTGGAAGAAAATTTTGGTGGAATATATTTTCGGGTGGGGAAAATTTGGCCGAGATACTAACTCGCGGCTATGAGAATTCAACGAGGGCCTGGAACATGGCACGTCGTCGCAAACGTTCCGTTTTTTCCAGTCTGAAAACGGTGCTCGCAAACAAAAATTCGGTGAGTATGCGAACACGCGCACACACGTGTGTTCGCCTGTGTGTGCACGCGTGTTCAACGTCGTTAACGTTCATCACCGTTACTCAAATGAGATAATATATACATATATATATATATATGAATGGTCGAATCGTAAGGGAGCTTTCTCGAAACAATTACGAATTGTCGAAATTAAGACGTGTCACGTGATCTAAATTGATAAACTCGCACACCTTCCCCGAAGAAAATACGAAATACGAGGCGTGATCATCATCGTTCTCTTGTTGGTTATTAAATTCGAGGTAAAATTCGAGGGGGATAAACTATGAAATTTCGATGTAGACGAAAGATTAACGAACCTAGCGGACTATCCTTAGTTAGTAATTTAAGAATTTTTAACGAGAGGGAGAGGATATTGAAAATTGGATGATTTATTTGATAATTTTTCAGCAAATTGGACAACTGGCGTGCACACTATGCGACCATTACATCATGGGAAACTCGATCTACGTGATCATACTCGGCCTCATTGGGACCGTTAGTCGATCGTAATATTCCTTAATTGTTTCTGCATAATAGAACACCAGAGTTCGCGAATCCGTTTCATCTGTCAAACGAAGATGAGGATTCGAGAATTTGTAACATTATAAAATTCGATTCATCGAGAGAATTCGATCTCTCCTCAATCTTTGTTATAATGCAAATAAGGAGAAAGAAAATTTCTATTTGATTTAAATTTGTTTAATTCGATAGATGATTACAGCGTTTGATATCGTCAGAATAATTAATTGCAAGTTACCGATCAGATCACCCTCGCAAACGAGAAACAACGAGACCGGTACGTTGAATTCCGTTTCAGATTAGAGAGAGAGAGAGAGAGAGAGGAAATCAAAAAAAGAGAAAAAATCGAATAATAAATTAATTCTTCTCCCCTTTAGTAGTCCCTTTTGACGTGGAGAGGGATCTAAAATTAATGACTTCGATTCTGGGAATAGAACACTACACTTTAATCATGCTTGGTGCAATTACAGTGAGCGATTCGAAGACGATTATCTTCCAGTTAAACATATTTTCGAATGTAATTATAATTTTTCAGGAATATCCAATGTTGCATACGCCCTGGCTTTTGATGCAATTATGCGTGATTATCGTGGAACTCATAGTATTCTGCGTGAAAATGTTTTTGGATGGACTTCATGTAAAACGCGATGAAATTTTACTGGCTGTTCTGACCGTGCATAATTGGCTTCAAGTATTTTGTTTGTTTCACAGACAAGCTCGACAATCTCGTTGAACGTACAACGAAAGAAAAGAATGAAAATTAATTCTAGGGGAAAAATATTCAGTTTAGTTGAAATTATTGTAAAATTTTGTAATACGTATAATAAAAAAAATCATACAACGTACTTGAAATTGCAGTTTAATATTATTTAGCAATTTCGTTTGTTTATTAATACATATATACATATATTTATATATGTATATACATATATTTTTTACATATATATATATATGTATATAACTTGAAAAACACGTGGATAGAATCTATCGATATAACCAAAAACTCGATTATGTATAAATAATTTAATGAAATTCAATTAAAATGCCATTAAAATTACAAAAAAATATTAGCTATACTACTTGTACAGAGGGGAAAAATGAGAGCGATCGATATAACAAAAATTTTTTTAAGATACAGGCGAATACAAAAAATTCAAACGAAGATATAGTTGAGTATTATATTTCGTGTTAATGTTAATATTGCGTTATGAAATATTATCGTATTAAATTTAGGTAGAAGCACTGTATCTGGCATTGATGTGTTTCGTAATACATTGTTTAAGTTGCATTACTTTGGAAACCGGAGGTCGTTCTTCTTATGGAAATCCTATGACCAAATCGGCAGCATTTAATGCTATTTTTCGGCGAACTTACAGTAAAAATATTTTAAATAATATAATATATATCGTTCGACAATAAAAAGAATCATCAAAGAATCGCGAATTTTTTTCCTCGTCTTTCATATTCTTAAATTAATAATTGTCAATTCATTCAGAAATAGGAAATTTAAATATTTAAAATATAAATTTTTAAATTCGAATGTTCAGAATTTAAATTTTCTTAGAACACGAAATTTCAGAAATCTCATAAAATAAAATTTTTTTTGACAGATCTGAAGATAATAATTCTCATAACGAACGTGATCACAGGTTTGATAACTACGTTAATGATGATACTCGCTGATAAATATAACATTCCTTATCTATATTTACCATGGTTGGTGAATACTATGAAAGGGATGACTCTGTGCGAAGGACCAGCGCTTTTTAATATAGCTAATACACTCCTTTCTAACACTACTCTTCCTATTACAATCTTCGTACTCACAACATTTTTCCTATACGGTATAAAAATCCTATATGTTTACGTATTATCATATAACGTTATGCGAATTACAAATTATTGCAAATTTTTTTTATTAATTTTCGATATAACCGGATTTCAGTTGAAGAATTTTGCATTTGGAGTAACATATTTTTTAAGTTCCAGCATTGCTGGAAAAACTATCATAACGAGAAACATTTTATCATGGAAAAGACTAAGAAGAGATTATACGACATGCATAATAAAAAATTGCTTTCTCAAGATAACATTGAAAACGAAGCAGATGTTGGGTACAAAAAATTAAAATTTAAACAAAAACCTATCGAATTCTGCAATATCAACGATCGAATTTCCACCGATGTACGTTTAAGACCCGTGAAAAGTAGTATGTTCGACAACGGTAATTTTATTCGAAATCAATTGTTGGATATAACTGGATAATTAATTTCGGAAGAAAGAATTACAGCTATATAACTACTAAATCAATATTAACTTATATATACATTAGATTAAATTTTATTATATTTACTTTTTTCGTTTCTCATGATCTCGATACTTTACAAATTCTTATTACGTATTACGCATATTATGTATGAACAATAAAATCAAATTTTATATTTAATGATATGATGAATTCCACATCTTATAATAATTATATAGTGAGAAATCACATTGATTTGAATAAAAAATAAAACTGTACTACGGACAACGGACAGTAGTAACGTCTTAATTTTGTAGTATGGAATATTCCTCGATATTTTCTATATTTTTATCGCTTATTTTTTATCTACATCAAAAAAAGATTACATAATTGATATATTTTGTGTACTTACCAATTTGTATCCAATAATCTCAGCAAAAATTTCTTCAAAAATTTGCAGCACGATACAACACATCACTTCACACATGATGCACCACCAAAACTGCGCGAAATATTGGAAGATGCGCATTAATTTGAAAAATTTTCATTGCGCAGATTGCGAATATCGATGTACTTCAGTCGATTACGATTCTTCGTATACTACATATATAACTTTTTTTTTACTTCTTTTAATCATAAATTAAATGCATTCTTGATTCAAAATTTAAAATTAAATATTTTTATAATAATCAACACGAAAGAAAATATAAATTTTAATTTTAAGATTTAAAATTTAGTCATATCTTGATCGATATATCGAATTAGTTTTATCTCGATAATTCGTTGTTTAGAAATAAATAAATTAATATATAATATTTTTATTTAAAATATAAAAAAGGTAAAGAATTTCAAATATTATATATAAAAATATAATTAAAATTTATATCTATCTTAAAGATTCGTTAAAAATCAAAGTATTATGTTAACAAAATCAACGATTCCCGCCTAAAGTGAGAAATGGCGGTAAAATAAGCGCACACATGCGTAGTAGAAAGTTCCGTTCACATTAATGCAGGTTAAGTCGTTGTGCTCATGTTGTGCTTGACGCTCGTACAAGTAAGCGTGCCGGTAATAAACCGTTGTTTGGTATAACGGTCGTTCCGTTAAATCTCCTTGCAATCCTGTACATAAATTTATTTGTAAACTATTAAAGTAAAGCTTGTGATTTTCAAAACATCGCATACAATCTACGAAGAACAGTGAAAGTGTGTTCAACGTTAAAAAATCAGACGTCCAGTGATTCGAACGACTATCGAGGTATGCGTATTTTCTTTGTGTTCTACATATATTATCGATATTTCTAATTTTTTCTTTATATACACGAACGTATATATATGAATAGTGGTGTTAAGTAATTAAATATTTGCACGTTCGTAAATTAAGATATTGTTGAATTGTTTTTCCGAACAAAATAGTACGTAACACGTAGTTTATTTTTATACGTACATTCTTAGTACAATGAGCTCATGCTTATACTACTTTTGTTGTTTACGACATTAAATAATAATCTGTTGAATTTATGAACAGATGTACATATGTGTAGGTTGTAATATATAGCATGTCTCCCGCGTTACATATACACTTGTAACGTCTGGTCACGTGTTCCATATTTAAATGATACACATACACGAAAATTGATGTGTGTGTGCGTCTATTCATCAAGATCCATATCTTCGCAAACACCATTAGCGAAACATAACCTTTCACATAACAAAACAAAAGTTTTTATTTTTTTTTTCAGTTTTGAAATATTATGTCATATTAATGATAAAACTGAATGAGAAGACAAAAGAATTTTTTTATTTATACATAGCTTATTCTTTTTATTGCGTTTATGATACATTACAATTTCAATATAACAAATAACAAGGGTCAGGTAAAAAATATGACAATCAAGAAAATATTATCAGAAAATGCGTTTAGTTTTAAATAAACACTCGGAGAAAAGTTTTGCAAGCGTATTCGTTTCTTTTTTTTTTTTTTTTTCTTCATATCATTTTATCAATGAACTAGACAAAACTTAGTCTCCGGGTATATAATAGATGCTTCCATAATCAAAGCATCTTTATTTTTCTTAAATCTTAATGGACGAATTGTAATTGTAATTCACAATCCTTTGTATATGATACATTTTGTTGGCATAATTCCTCTTTTTTTTGCTGTAACAAGTCGTAGCAAAAGCTAAATTCTTCTTGCAAACACGCATATCGTTGCTTGTATTGGCTCGAACAAGTTTACTGCTATGCTATGCATATTACAAACATGCTTATCTTTCTAATTATAAGGCGATCGAATTATACTATATGCATCTATGTTACATTACAATTTGTGTTGAAATTTTTAAGCAGAGGTCAACAAATATTGTCTCAAGTTCTACAATGCAGAAAAATATTCTTATTCCAAATCAATTGTTACGCAAACTCAAATATATCTATTGCAACTGTGTAAAAAGATCATATACAAGAAGTATATTAAAATTATGTCTAAAAAAGATAGATTAGAATTGGTAAAGGTTTTCTTTACTTGTACATTAATTGACTAATCTGACTGCAAATCAAAACTGAGGTAAACGTGTATTCTGTTCTATGTTATCATTGAATAATACTTCTTCAGTCCAGAAAGCTTACTTTTCTCCTGTACATTATCTTATATCCATGCACCTGCAAATAATTTATTTTATCGTAAAGGTCTATATGAAAAGGGGGATTTTTGAATTATTCCATTGGGACATAAATCTGTGCAAAACTTTAAAGTTTTGAAAATTTAAAGATATATTATTTTATAATTTATATATCCCTCTTCTACATATAGTTCTTCACCCAACTATGTATGTTTTTCTTTTTTTTTTTTTTCTTTCAAAGATTAGAGATTGTTAGATAAATTGTATAAAACAGAAGGTTAGGCCCCAAAAATTAGGCCCCTTCCATAGCTTGCCATGCTTTCAGACAGATTCAACATAGGTTCCATAAATTTGACAAACACTATGCAATACATGTTACCTGTTAATAAAACAAATTGCCTTCGAAGTGGTCATTTTCAATCGTGATACCGTTTCTGGAAAAAATACTCTCAAAATTTGTCTCAATGTCGTATCCTATTTTCAAATAATTAATCTCTCAAATGTTAAACTTTCAGGCCAAGCTTTCTCATGTTAGAAAGTGTGAACAATTTCATTCAAATTGATTGTTTTACACAATGAAAATTCCATAGCTTACAAAACAATTCATGGTATTGAGCTGCCTATCAAGCTGATTCACTTTCCAATTAGAACAAAATAGACTACACAATCGTTCTCGGTGACCTGTTTCCCATTATGGACGAACGCAATCTCCCTCCACAGATTTGGAACATGTTTGAAGAGGCGACGACATCGAAACGCTCTTTCATAACTGTTGGAAACGACCTTAGACCTCGAAGGCCTCCCACTGCTACGCTATCATAGCGGCTATGGGGCTGAAACGCATTATTTTGCTGAGCAAGATCCACGCTACCGAGGCGAGGGCGCAAAGCGTAACACCACCCCATCCAAAATCCATGCTCCAGGAGCTGGTGAATCGTCTGGCCTTGAGAACATTACGAGAAACCGGTCCACCAATTACACCATCCTCAGGGCCATCCAGTATTCGAGCTCCGCGATCCTGAGCTCTCTTGAAGTGAATAATCGTCAGGGTAAACAATGCGAACGTGGCTAAAACAATTGTTTTATATTAGAAGAAAATTTTTTTCCAGTAAAAATAATTGAATTATTTATTTTTATTTTAATAATGAAACTTCGTAACGAATTTGAATCAATGGAAGAAGAAAAGCAAAAAAGTTAATTGGAAGAAAAAGATATAAGAGAAAAATGCGGTATAGTCTGGAGTGTTTGGATGACGTCTTATCAGAAGCGAGAGATGTTTGCCTTTTATCGTATTCGACGACAACTACTGGTGCCAAGAAAGAAACTCTTTTGTTGAATGAGAAAACACTTTTGTTATTCATTGAAAAGTTATTGAAGCCTTGATAAAAAAATAAGCTTGTTTCATAGCACAATTCAGAATACAAAGTTCAACGAAAATGTAAATTGGACACTTGTGATTATTGGTTTGTACTTTCATTCTTCACACTTACTTTTGAAAACCAATTTCATTTTTTTGCATTTATTATCAATGAATAAACACGAGAAATTTACGTGAACTAAACTTGAAACTTTTAACAATGTATTTCACTCTTAGAACAGCTTATTTTGTGGTCGACTTCTTAAGTATGCAGAAATCTTTGCGGTTACTGGGTTTCACGAAAATGTATAACGTTTTAAATCGATAAAATTTATTCGATTAATGGGACTAATTATAACGACGTTTCGAAAAGAATTTTGAAAAAACTCACCTGCTAAAAGATACATCACACCGGTAACAAGGACCGCTGATATTTGGTGTCTGCAAAGTCCAAAAAATCCAATGAGAACCGCTGTGCCCAAAATGATCAAGCAAACTAGAGAACAGGAGATACTCAAGTTCTGCATTCCTGCGAAACAACATGCATTTCTATTGTTTAGAAAATTTGCTTATATGAAACGTTTTATCGAAATATAATAAATGCTCGAATACTATTTAATAAAAGGAAAAATTTTTGATAAAATTTTTAAAGAATAATCAATTTGAATGAAAAAAACGAAATTCAAAATTAAATCTACTGTAAAATTTCGATGAGTAATCGATAAAGTAATTTTATTTGAGCTATTCTTTGTCTATGTGGAGAAACATTGAAAATTATACTGTATTGATTTAATTTTCAGTCGCCATAAATAGAAATCAATCTAGCAATAGTGATCATGTCAATCATCATGGAAATAAAACGAAGAAGAAAAGAAAAAAGATGTACTCACGATTTTGCCAAGCGGCACGAATCTCCTCGTGTGCTTCGTCGGGCGTCAAGTAGTTAATGCACCTCTCTTGCGGAAAATCTACCTGACCTAGTAGTCGTATTTCCTCTTCTGAAACGTGAGCAGTAAAAAAAAAAAAAGAAATGACGTGGTTTTCACGCTGTTTCTTGCACGACATGGAACAAAATTATGAACGGGTAGGTTTCCACTTCTCTCGTTTCTTTGCACCTCGATTTTTAATTAAACGATCCTTAAAAGTTTCCCTCCGAGTGTTAAAAATGTGATGAAAGAGCGTAAAAACATTCAATCCAGTTTATTGAAAAAGTATCAAAGAGGAGCAAATTTTTACCAAATTCTTATTCGAATAACATATTTTTTATATAACTTTGGATTCATTATAAATTCTAACTGAATGTTTAATTATAAATTGAGAAGATATTTCTTTTTATATATGTTTTGATTTTTAATTGGAAAGCTTCATATTTTTTTAGCACGACAGCAACGAAATATATAATGAAAGTGGAAATCGATCGGGTAGAAAATGAAAATGAAAATAGAGTTCGCGTTGGTCTTAATTCGAAAAGAAACAATAAAATGTATTTCCGTGCGTAGTGGATTGGTATACACGGATTTATGTGACCGATTAACTCGAAATACTTAATACTTGAAATGAGTAGTCAAATTAAATCTCGAGCCAAGAGCGCCGAATAGTTGGAGCGTGAGATTCGATATCAGATTCCGAATACTATCGGCTCGTTGGAGAGGATGAACCTCCAAAGCATGGATTTCCGTGAAATGTCAGGAAGACGAGGGTTAGAAGGCCGTAGAAACTTGGAGAATTGAGTAATAATAAATTCTGAAGCAGAAATAGCTCGATCCAAGTTCATCAGATCTGGGTTATTCTATCTACCCTCGTATCTCACTTTTCATTGAGCAAATGAACAATGATATTTTAAGATAAATGTAGGTTAAATAAAAAAGTAAAATTTCATTAATGAATTTCAACATCTTCGAAATTACATATTTAATAAAGAATTTCAGGAATTTATTGTCTTTAAAGAATGTACAAATTATTTGCATGGATATAGAAACATCACGAGATAATTTCAATATTTGCGAGTCAAGAAATTTAGATTGATTTTCACGAAGAACATCAGTACATAGAGGAAGGAACGTGCATTTAACGTTTGATTTAAACAGTAACGTTTCGTGCTTGGCGTGACCAGAAACCATCAAAGAAAGTTCTCTAAAAAAGAAAAGAAAAAAGAAGGAACTAAACGAAGAAATTGAATACTTTTGCTAAGGTCAAGTTTATTCAATGATAAAAATTCATCTTATTTATAAATATAGCGCTATAACTTTTTTTATCCTAAATTCATTACTATTTCTTTTTCTACTTAATTTTCATATTTTTCCATAGCAGAAACTTTCGGTGTAACAAGTTAAAGAATTTAAGTACGAGTTGAATAGGTACTTCGGCTTGAAGAAAAGCAAATAGTAATCATAACCTTTTCATTTTTCTCTTGTTCCCAATAGGACGAGAAAATTAAACTTCAGAACATATAATCAACAGTGAAAAATTACCCAATACGTAAGAAAAGATAATTGTTGAAAACGTAGAAATATCGAAATTTCAACTCTAGTGTTGGTCTTTTTTTTCAATTAAACTTTTTGGACGAAAATACAAAGATTCTTGACAAGTAAGTTCGTGATAAAACGTTCGAGAAATATGAAGGCATGACTTCGTTATATCACATTGCAATTTTTAATATTACTGAATATTACTTATGAAAAGAAAAAGGAAAAGAAAGAAAATTTTCTATAGAATTTCTTGTTTAAAGAGATCACATTTTGATATATAAAAAATAATTGCTCATTAAAGAATGCAAAAAAAAGAAATTAATAATAAAATTATATTTATAAATTGCATTAATAAGGAAAAAATAATTTTTTTTTCATCAAACATAAAGAGATAAATAAAAATATGATCAAACGATGATCTTAAAAGTAAATCGTATCTATTCGTGACATCTTTTATATCTTTCTTTCTAATGTTTTCTGGTTGATAAGATTATTATTAAATTGAACAATCTTATCATATTTTATAACGATAACTTTTTTGCGATAATAACTGCACTTCTTGATATTAAAATATAAAACAAATCAATGTGAATGCTAATAATTATCAATTTAAGTGTTTATCATATATAATTTTTTAATAATGTACCTTCATATTTTGATTTATTTATTTATTTTTTTTTTTTTTTTTTATTTGATATACAATTCTTTCAAATGTTTAAAGCATCAATTTAACGTATTATATTTTCTATAATATTTTGTTTAGTCTTTTATATTTTTTTTATGATTAATTTTTTCTTCAAGAAAAAATTTTTTCAAAAACGATTCAATTTTTTCTATCTAATATTTTTTTTGAATTTTATGAAATTATTACAATATTATTTATATCGTTTGTTTTGTAAAAAAGGAAATAAGTGCATATGATAAATTTTAATAGAAAGTATCGATTATTCGGAATCTATTCATACATTTTCATGTATAAAATTTTTTTTTATATCTTCTTTGTTATTATTATTCAAATTACCATTTTTGTAGTTTATTTTTTTATTATTTAACTATAATTTTTTTCTTAATGATGTTCAAATATTTTTTATTATTCAAATTCTTTTCTTCATATCTTTTCTTTGCTTTCTTATTCTTTTTCGTTTTTCATTTTAGAAAGATTCTCGTTATTAAAATTTCCTTTCTCAGAAGTATTCATATTTCAAACTTAGTTTAATTCTTATTGAAAAAGCTAGAATATTGCAACTCAAACACATTTGCATTTAAGTGTAATTACTTGATGCTTTAATTTAAGGTCATTATATTGTGGAAGCTATTACCATTAAAACTGATTATCTGGTAATTTTTGTCCATAATATAGCATTTGTTTTTCAAACAAATTATTCATATCTATTTAAATTTACAAAACTCAATATTCATTAATTAAAAAAAAAAATTAAGAATCAAAAAGAAGTAAAGAAATTTTTGTTTAATATGTTACGTTTCGTTTCGTTTGAATGAAGTTTTTAGCACAGTGAAAGTGATTGGGACAAAGTTTTGAACGAAGAAACATCCAAGATGTTCATGGTCACGGCATGCCTAGTCAGACAGTACGATATTTCAGATCGTAATCGACTGGTCGATAGCTTGGTCAGAGTCAAGGTGGTATCCATGTATAGAACACCGGTTCATACGGAACCGCATCATTGTAGATACGTCGAGGTGATTACGTGAGGTGTGTGCACTGTGTATCATTGAAAATTTACACTGCAAAATCGATTTTTCACGTTCAAACAAATATCTTCAAGAATTATTCATCAAATTATTTTACGACATATTTTACAAATTTATTTGAAAAAATATTTAATTAAGATAAAAAAGAAAAAATTGATGCGACTTTTATGAATAAAATTTAGGAGCTTTTTTAAAAACTAATAACGAAAAAATCTCGTCGATGGTATATCGACGTAATCCAAAAGATCCATGCGAACTTTAAATCCTAAATTATTTTCTAAACATAAGAGAATATCTAGCAAAGCTCAGTTTAATCAAAATTCATTAAATTGTATACTTACCAGTAAGCGAGACACACATGATCCAAATACCACCGTACATAGGTACGAGAAATGTAGGATGATGATTTCTGTGGCCGGATGTTGCTTCTACCATTGCTACTTGTCCATCCAAATACCACGTGAGTGTAACATTCGCATGAGTTAGAGCCTCCTTGTCCCAGCCAACTTCTTCCCAGTGATCCGACATTATGGCACCACACAATAACCCGGTCGCTAGAACAAAGATGAAACACAATTCTCTGTTAAGGTATTGACGTTCTTTTGTATTAGAATGTTCTCATTATTTTAAATCCTCATAAATTGGTAGTCAATTGATAATGCGCATAAATGAAACGTAGAAAATAGTCTTTTGAAGCATTTGTTAAAAGTTCTTAAAAGGTTACTTGCTTTTAAAATTGTATTTTTTCGATAAAAAAATTTATATGATTTCAAAAATAATCACATGTAATATTTTCAGATGTGTCATATTTTTTCAAATGTTTATTTTGTAAAGAAATATATAATTTTGTATATGAATTAATATCTGAAATGTCTGATGATATACTGGATTATATTACTTTAGCTATTATTGCATCTCGTAAACTCTACTGCTAGAAATGAGTTTCTTTTTCCTAAGGATAAATAGACAATGATTCTAAGATTCTACAACATTTGCTAATATTGACGACAATGAATTCTAAAAGTTTAACGAGAAGCCTTGAGAGGAGGCATCGTTTTCGCGCCATAGGCAGACCTGTATGCCATAGAAAATTTTATTACATAAGAAATCTAGTGGCAACCATTGGTAAGGATTCTCGAATATAACAAGATATAAAAGCACTTCTCTCTGAATGACCATATCTCTCAAGTGAAAAAAATGTACGGTGCAATGAATTCAACCGGTGGTTGTTGACCCTTTTACCAGAAAGAAATCTTTCAGGAAAGCAATAAGAGATATTAATAATAAAATAATGAACACTTTAAAAAGTGAAAATGAATAAAGTGTTTATCAAAGGAAGTCACATGGTATCGTTATGATAGTGGTATCCAATAACAATACATATATATATATTTAATATTCTATGTTTTCAGATAATTTCATTAAATTATGTTATTTTTTGCATTTAAATAGCCACGATAAAATAATAATAATTATTAAGACTAAGAATAAATGTCATCTATGTGAAATACAGATATGATTAAATGCGATGACGTTGCAAAATGCGACGTTTCTGAACCAAGTATAAAAGTATCATCAACGTGTATCATTCACGTGTTTCTTCATTTTACAAGCATTCTCTATTTTACATAAACTTTTTTAATTCTTTTAATTATTTTATATAAACTTTAAATACGCAATTAATCGATACGTCATTAAAAACGTACGCCGGTCAATTAATGTGATGAAACATAGATCTATGTATTTATTGAAAGTTTTTTATCGGTCACAGTATTTTTTTCACATAATGGAATTATCCCACACAAATTGGAAACACGATGGAAACATCGTAATATTTAGATCATCCTTCATAATATCTTAGTGACACGATTCTTCGGATCAGCTGATGGTTTAACGAATGAGTCTATACACAGGATTGGAAGAAGCACATTCTATATCATTCAACGTGCGTCTACGAAGCTCGTAACGGAAATAAACCACCTTATCCGATTATTCATTACGTAAGATGGATTTTGATTATTGCATAGCCGGTCTAGACGATCCGTCTAAACGAAGACACGAGACGTCGAGCAAATGGGAGGATCATCGAAAGCAATGAATTTGTGCCGATTACCTGCGAAAGTGAGGGCTAGCGTCGCAACGAGAAAAACAAGACGTGGACCAGGGGCCCTGGGTACACGAGTAGGCTCCATCCATGCAGGTGGTGCCCAGGGCGACCGCTGGCAGCCCACTGAAAGCTGCACAACTGTACCGACAGTTGCCAGTTACGCACTGACCAATCAACACCCCCGGAGCTCGTGGTGTTTTCGGCGACTCTCCACTACTATAAGGGGGCAAACGATCAGCACGCCCTCTCCGTTCTGCGTCGAAGCGCACGAAAATCGACCGACGTACCACCCAACTAACCACCCCACCCGGATGCTGCAGACAATCCACTCCGATGATTTTCTCTCTTCTTTCTCTCGCCCTTCGAGAGATGAGAGATCATTTCTTTTCGTTATTCTGTTCTTCTTTTTCTTCTTCTTTTTTCCATTCTTTCATTTCTTCTTAAATTATTCTTTTCATAGTTTTCTTTATCTAGATTATGGATTTTTTATTGTTATTAACGATGATAACAGTTCTTTTCTCGCATTAGCGTTTTTAACATTGTTTCTTTGGATTACGAAGAACTGTTTCTTTATCGTGTCATCATTAAAAGAATTTTTTCTGGTATATAATCATATGGATGGCTTTTTAAAAATTTTAATTTCAATGAAGCATTAAACTTTCAATGAAACTTATAATAAGCATGATAGTTTTTTTTTTTTAGAATTCTTATGCAATATAAGAATTTGAGCTGTTATCAATATGAATAGAAAAGCTTTAAAGTAAAAATATTATGATAGTAAATTATAAAACATAATAAATCTTTAAAAATTATTTATCATTAGTTTACATCAACGTTGCGAATTCTATTATTTTTATGAGATTCTGATTGGATTATGAAAAAAGCATTTTGTTTGTTAATTATCTATAATAGAGTTAGAAAAGTACGATTGTTAACAAGCTACTTACAATTGTGCTAATGTTAATAATATTAGTGGTATAATACTCGACATTTAAATGTCATTCTCTTATCCGAAACGTGTTCGAATTGTTTAACCGCACAACCACAAGTCTTTAGTCAAGTTGAATTCCTGCAAAATTTTGAAGACCATATTTATTTAATCAGTGTTGACATTAGGGGGAGAAAAATGCATTTTTTTTGGCTTTAAATATAATCCACGTAGAAAGCACGACACGTATCACGCGTAGGTGGTATAATATTTTGTACACGTTTTAATTGCATCATGATATTATCAATATTCTGTGGGCGTATAATTAGAGATGTTTTTTTAACGATGATCGAAAATCTAAAAAATTAAAATATTGTACGTTATTAATCAAGTTATTACTATTAGTTATTACTATTAATCAGTTTTTGATTAAAATAATATCGTTAGAAATTTAAGAAAAAATTTTTTCAAGTATTATTATATTGTTTCAAAAGTAAATACATTTATGTTAAAGATGGCCGATGTTGCCGAAAGTGCAGCCTTTACCGATCCAGCTACGGCAATCTCTCATGGAAAACGACATTTGTTAGTGCGAGATTATACCATGGCTGTAACCGCATTGGCACAAGCTTGTCAACTGCTTGCTGAAAAACATGGAGACACTGCGGATGAACTTGGTGAGCCTTATTTGTTATACGGTCGGGCTCTTCTTGGTCTAGCAAGAGAAGAAGCTGGAGTATTGGGTGGCGGAGTACCAGGTACAGAAGAAACTGAAGAGGATGATGAAGAAGATGAGGAAGAAGCTGAAGATGAAAAATTAAGTAACATAGATGAAAAAGAAGACGAGGAAAGTGAAGATCATACTGATAATGGTACGGTGAGCGATGAAAAAGAGAAAACTGATATTGAGAACAAAGCTGAAGATTCGAAAACTGACCAGGAATTTAAAAAACCAGAAACTGAAAAAAAAGAAGAGAAAATAGAATCAAATAATGAAAAGCAAGAAGTTGAAAAATCAGAACTTGATAAGACAGAAGATAATAAAATAACGAAACAAGTGATAGAAAAGCCAGAAAAGGAAGATGAGAAACCTGAAGCTGGTTCTAGTAAGGATATAAGTCACGCTAATGGGCCATCTTGTTCATCTGATCATAATGGAGATGTAAAGAAAAATGGAGAAAATGATGGTGAAGATATAGGAAATGAAGACGAAGAGGATGAAGTCAACAACCTACAGGTTTGTAAACAAAATTATTTATCTATATATCTATAAATCTTTTTTTTTACTTTTTTATTATTATTCATTATACATAATATTTAAGTTAAGATTGCATTAATCAAATTTTATTTAAAAATTTTTGTTATACAAATTTTCTAACATCGAAAATTATAAGATTTGATAAATGTTTGTTATTAAATTAAAGGTCGCTTGGGAAGTATTAGAGCTTGCGAAATTGGTGCTGCTAAAACGTGGTCAAACAGGTTGGAAATTATTAGCCGATGCTTATCGACTCTTAGGAGAAGTGGCTATGGAGGGAGGAAACTTTCAAGGTGCTCTGAATGATCTGCATCGGTGTTTGGAGCTTTTACAACAGATTGAGCCTCGGGAGCCAAGAGCAATAGCCGAGATACATTATCAGCTTGCATTGGCTCATTCTTTGGGCAATGAATTCGACGCTAGCATCGAAGAGTTTAATAAAGCCACAGAATTATTGGAAACGCGTATAAAAGAATTGGAAGAAATAAAAGAACCTCCTAAAACGGATGATTCTTTCTATACTGTAGAAGGAGAGATCCAAGAATTAAAAGAACTACTGCCAGAAATCCAAGAGAAAATTTCAGATATGAAGGACTTCAAGCAAGAAGCTTGCAAACTTGTCATAGAGGGTATCAAAAGCAAAGTAGCTGGTGGTTGTTCAAATGGTGCTGGACCAAGTGGTAACAATGATTCTGCACCTAAAATTCAAAAACCTGCTAGTGACATATCTCATTTGGTGCGTAAGAAACGGAAAGCCGACGAATCAGAGACAGAAGTTGCGTCGCCATGTAAAAAACCGACACCAGAAAAAGCTGTTTGAATGAATTTAGTGTATCTAAAATGTTCTTGGTACCTTGTTACTTGGTTTGACATGGTGAAAATTTGAAGAAAAAATCTGTATCAAAGATAGAACTTTCAGTGTTGGACCAAAATAAGATAAAAAATCAGTGATTCCAGCAGAAAGATTCTATGTATCAGGGAAAATGTTTTAATAGAAACAGACAGAATATTTTAATTTTATCTCTTTTATTCAATGATTACAGTCAAAAATTATTGAATATATATTTTATTTCTTTCTTTTTTTTTTTTTTTTTTTTTATTATTTCTGTAATTCGTGTATTTATTCTTTATCTAGTAAGAAATTAGCAATAAACAAATTGCTGATTACTGTCCAAATTATATTCATTTTTAAACTCTTATTTTCTAAAACATACTAAAGCATTAAGAAATAAGGCTGTTTATGTATAAGTCCGACTAATAAACGTTAAATGATGATTTTTTCTAAACGTGTTATAGATATAAATGTCACATTTTAAATAAAATCTATGCTATATTTTTCAAATTATATCATAAAAATATTGTATAACAATCAGATTATTTTATATACTTAATATCTACGATCACATTTTTGGACGGATTGCATTATTCAATGCATGTAATTCAATGCATGTAAATACTTTATATTGCTATTCTCCTAAAAGTTCCTCGATATCGTCTTCTTTATCAGAATTTTCTTCCCGTTGAATTTTCATTTTATAACCAAGTGCTTCTAATACACCGACATTGAAATAATAAGCCAAATTTATGCCAGGTATTAAACGCTTTAATTCTTCTATACTAGCACGTGCTTTATCTGTATCGCCAATATTAATATAATGTTGGGTAATAGTCGCAAATAAATCGCCACGACGAACTGATTGTTCCAAATCTGGCCCTTGAGAATCGAGTAATTGATGCACTTGTTGCATTGCTGCAGCAGTTTCGCCTCTATCAAACAACCTGTATAATAATAATTAATAATACTTTATTAATCATAATTAATTTCTTTTGTTATATATAAAATAAAGTAATACTTTACTTTTTAATATCTAAATAACGTCTGACCACTGCTATCCTATTGTTCACTAAATCTACCGCTCTTTTATGAATATCGAGATCTCTTGGAGTTACTACTTTTGCCAAACACCTACTTGCTTGATTCAGAGCATCGAGAGCTTTTTCATAATTTTGAAACTCGTCGATTTCTACTTGTGCACAAGCAACGTAAAAATTAGCCAATAAATCCATTGCTTTTCCTTTAGAATAAAAATTAATGATATTTTTTAGTACTTCTGGTTGATTTTGCCAATCTAATGATTGCAAATAATTCCCAGCCATAATATAAATCTCTCTTTGTCTAGAAACTTGAGCGAAGAAACAAATCTTTTCGGTATCACCAGATTTTAATAAGGCTTTCATAGCCCTCAATTTGTTACCAGCTTGAGTAAATTTTTTTGTTGCCAAATGATAATTTCCTTGTTCGAACGCTATTTCACCTATTCTTTCTAATATAGATATTCGCATTTTTTCATGATCTACGTCATTATCAATTTTATCCAAAGTCATTTTTTCAGCTAAATCTTCGCTTAACAGAATATTGTATTTCTGTATTAATTCCAAAGCTTCCAAATATTTTCTTCCAGTTGCAAGTAGATCTACTGCTTTTTCAATCTGATCATTTTGAACGAAATAATCAGCACATTTTATTATCAAAGCAGGATCAGAATCCGCATTAACATCCATAATAATTAATTGTAAAGCACTATATTGTTTCGTTTTAAAGGCAATATCTAATGCTTTATGTAATAAACCAGCTTTATGATACAACAAAACCGCTTTATCTGATTGATCATTTTCTTCATAATACTTCGCAACATCTATCTGTGATTGTCTTGAAGCTAATACTGCTAAAGGCCATAATTCCTCGAACATATCATGTTCTTTGCACAATCGAATGGCATTTGTGTAAGCTTTAGCAATAGTATAAAAATGAATAGCTTGAGATATATTATTTTTTGACTCGTAATGTGCCGCTAAATGATATGCAGATGCAGCATGATTTGTTCGTGATACTAATTCACTAACTTCATTTTCTCTATCAAAATAACAAAGCAATCTAGTCATTGCAAGAGTATTTTTAGCTTGTTCGTACAATTTCAATGCCCCTTCCATATCGCCAGTTGATTCTATATATTGTGCATGCCAATTTTTAATTTCCGGATCGTCGGAATTATTAAGATATGCCAAAAGTTCTCTAGGTCTCACGAATAACATTCTTGGCACTTCAAATCGATGACAATCTGCTTTAGTATACATTTCTATAGCTTCTGCTATTTTACCCTCTTGTTCAAGAGCTTTAGCATAACTGTAATAACTTGTTTTTTCACAAATTTTGTTCTCATTTTTTGCCAACTCTATAGCTTCTTTAAACTTATTACGTGCTTCAAGAAGCTTGCCCAATAAATCTAATCGTTTTGCTTCACGGAAAAGACGTTCAGCGTCATTATATAATCCTAATTCAACTGCTAATATTCCTACTTTGGCTTCCAGATTTAAACTGTTATCATGAATAGCTTCTCTAAGAGCTCTTGCTGCTCGCGCTTGTTTCATATGGCCCAAACATAAAAGAGCCATATTTAATTGCTTTGTTTTCACACACATCCTCGCTAAGCTTTTCCAGATACCTTCATTTTTAATAGATTTAATCGATTTAAAAGCTTCTTCCATATTAGCAACACTGATATGAAAGCTGAAATCTAAAACAGCTTTCTTCGTAACAGAATCGCATATACCTAATTCTTCAAAATCCCTCATAAGCAATTTTGTTACTTTACTAGTTCTTTTTATTGTTTTTTCAGAATTTAAAATAATGACGTGTGGAGAATGAACACCTAAAACTCTACAATTTTCATCCTTAATTGGCTTGATATCCTGTACAACAATTCCATGATCTGATGTAGCAAACATTGATACTAAAACCACAGTAGTTTTTAAAATATCATAATCATTTTCATTATTTTGTTTTGAATATTTGGAATCTCTTGTTTCTAATCTTTGTGCTCGACATACTAATAATCTAGGATCTTCTATGTCCCAATAATGAGCAGTAACTAATCTTCCTTTGCATTTTATAGATAAATCAGTATCATCTTCGTCCACATCTTTTGATTCTGCAAAATCAAATTCATGTATCTGATCACTTTCTATATCCCAAACATATAAGATTGAACTTGGCATTAAATTTGTCATTGCAACAGTTATAGATACGCAACGACAATCAGCATTACATCTTGCTTCAATAATTTCAGCAAAATCAGTAATCGCCTCATAAGTTGCCATTGCTCTGGTATGCAACTTTGCTTCACGTTTACTTAAATCCCAAATTTTTAAAATACCATTTAAAGATGCAACTGTTAAATATTGCCCAGTCAAATCCATAGTAATTGGTTCACCTTCTTCTGGTAATGTAGGTAACATCTGAATAAGAGTACCCTCCATTGATCGTAATTGTATGACTACAGGAGTAAGAATGATTAAAGTATGATCATAAATTAATAATTTTTCAGTGTCACAATTAAAATTTGCAATTAAAGTTGTATTGAAAGATGTATCAATGTGAATTCTATAAATCACAACTTGTCTACCAGAAGCAACAGCAATATACTCTTTATTAATAGCGACAAATTGCACTTGAATATCAGTTTTTAAAGTGTAATTCATCTCATCGAATTCTATTAGAATTTGAGTAGAACTGAGTTGACTAGCACAAACGCCATCGTTATATGCAGCGCACATTGTTTGTTGATATAGTATAAAAACGTTAGTAATACAATTCACTGCAAGAAGTGGATTTCTTAGGAAAGAAGCACCCCATGTAAGCTGTTTTACTGTGCCATGAATGCTACAAGATTCTGGTACATTTGGCCAACCATTTTCATCACAATCTGTTTCAATTTTGCGTTTCCAAAAGTAAATTGTTCCTAAATTAGTTCCAGCAGCTAAAGTACCTATACAATATTAATTAATAATTAAATAATATATATATTTCTAAATATGTTGCATTATAAATAAATTGCTACCATTATTTTTACAAAAAGATATGCTTGTGCAAATTTCCTGTGGTGTGGCAATACTTCCAGTAGATGAGTCTGGTGGAGATAACACATAACTATCACCACTATGAAGATTCCAACAACGAACGCCTAATTCTCCTGTAAGAATTGCTAAAGTGTTTCCTCCTGCCCAACACATTGCTGGACCAGATCGTAATATATCATATCTACTGCTAAGTTTCACCTACATGAAAAATAGTTTTTCAAAATTTTTATCATATTATAATGAAGTGTTAAGAAAAAAAATTTAGTTACTTTTGTCAATTCAGTCAATCGGCCTGTAATAGGATCTGTCTGAAAATGTCCTATATTTAAACCTTCTGTCATAACAATTAGAGAATCTCTAGTTTGATGATGCAATATTAATTGTATTGCAGCACCATTTGTATTCAGAATTTCTGTACATTGTCCTTGGTTATCAACAAAAAATATCACACCACTAGTAGTTCCAATATAAAAGGCATGATTATCTTTTTGTGTTATAATTGTTGTTGGTGCAGCTGTTCTGGGACGCCAAGAGCTGAATATATCTAATGCTCTTTCATCTCCTCCAATTGCAGCTTTTGCTAAACCACTAAAAATCATAAAAAATTTATAATTAATTCTATTAATAGAAATATATAATTAATTTTTATTACTTTATATCTGTTATTGATTTTGGTGGAATAGTCTTGAATACTATTTGTACAAAAGAATCTTTCAGCTCATGATGAAACATCATTAACAATTGACCTCTTGAATCAATTTTCCAACCAACTATAGATCCAGCTGAATCTGCAGATACTAATCTTCCTCCATGTTGACTCCATTGCAAAATTATAATAGGATCACGATGTGGTGTAACTACTAAGCTAAATTCAGTGCTACCAGTATCACCTGGCCATATCTAAAAAATAATTTATAAAAATAAATTTTTGCTTCTATCATTTTAAAGCATTCTAAGAAATCAAAAGATTGCTGACCTGTAATTCTCCATTTTCCCATCCTGCTGCAAGCCATCGTCTTTCTGGATGCCATCCAAGAGCAGTTACTTGAGCTACAGAATGTCTAGGTGATTCTACATCTTGAGTAGGTTCTCCCTGATCATCATAAATTGTTATAAAACCACCCTTATCCTGAGAATATGCAGCTACAGCCAACAAAGGATAATTAACATGCCAAATTGCATGAGTACTTATTGAAGCTGTTTCTGGATTTTGTACTCGCGTATCGAAATAAAGTGACATTATTTCTTGATTTTATTTTTAATAACATTAATATTATAGAGATTTTTGTATTCATTAAAAAGAAATTTTAATATAATTATTAAATATATATTTTTCCAATTATATATCAATTATTTTTTAAATTTTTTTAGATAAAAAAATTTGTTATGTAGAGGATATAATATCATTAAGAAATTTATTACATATAAATGTTAGAAATTTAAGAAATTAAAAAAAAAATCTGTCACTTGACAACTTAGAACTTAGTTGACAACATGTTGTCATGGCAATATGAACATCTAACACCATCTTTTGTTCAAACATCATAAGTAAATATCTAGCACCATCTGTTGTTAATTATTAGAAATACTTTAATATCAGAGTTGTTTGAAATATGCTTATAAATACATATTTTTATATCTTTTATTAAGAAGAAACATAATATACAATTGGTATAATTGTAATACTATAAACTACGCGATTCACTATTCTATAAACTCGAGTTAAATTTCTTCATATTTAATATTTGATCTTCAAGAATAGCTATTTTCTAAAATTTTTAATTTATATTAATTCCATACTCTTATAATGTTATTTTCCTTTTAAATAAAATTTATGATACAATACCATAAGATATTCCTGAGTTTTATTTTCAGAAATTGTTTCTGTTTCTGTTAACAGCGTTCTATACTGTTTTTCTAATGCAGAAACAATATTATCCATTTCATTTTGTTTTTTTATATTCAGAGATGTACATAATTCATTTTTTTGTTTTTGCAGTCGCAAATGTAATGTTTTTATTTCCATATCTTTGTTCTATAATATTATAAATAAAATAGAATTAATTTATAATATTCTAATATTTCATTTAATTTACCTTAATTATATATGACAATTTTTTTTCATAATCATTCTCAAGTTTTTCTTTTGATTTTTCGAGTTTTGAAATGGCTTTCTTTAAAGCAAAAACTTGAGATGTCAAATCCTGATTTTTTTTTTGAGTTTCATAATCCATTTCATTCCTCATTTTGTTTAATTCTTCCTTCATTATTGTATATTGCTCAATTACGATTGCCTGTAATTTATCTTCCTGGGAAAAATACAATATATATTTAACGATATGTTTAAATCAACAATCATATTAAAATATTTTATTATTTATAAAAAAATACATCTTTAATCTTCATTTCCAATTTCATTTCTAAATCATGTATCTTCTTAGACAATAATTCAATTTCTTCTTTTCTTTGTGTATCTTTCTCTGAGAGTTCTATATCTTTTTTTTCAAGTAAATCTTTTAATTGTAATTCTTTATGTTTCTCTTTTGTAAATGAATCAAACTGTTCACATATTGTCATTATTTTATCTATCCATTGTTCTTCCATTTCTATACTTTGCTCATTCTTTAAAATATATTTTATGATTTTCATTTTATATAAACAAAGTTTCTACTTCTTACCTTACCATGGTTGATTTGTTCCAATTTTTTAGCTATTACAGCTACACTATGATCCAATGCTTCATTTTTTATTCGAGCTTCGTGTAACTGTTGTTTTAATTCAGTAAATTGTTCCATTACTATTAAATGATATTCTCGAATAGCATCTTTATAACTTTCATCCACAGAATTTTTCAACTTTTGCATCTCTTTCAGCCTTTTTTTTTTACAATTTAGAAATATTTAAAATCTATTACTTTATTATTATTATATTTATTTGCATACTAACTTAGCTTTTAAATTAATAACATCAGTTGTTAATTGACTAACACTTGAAGATAAGTAATCATTCATGTTTCTGTTACGATTTTCTGGATATTCTGACAATTCTCTCCTTAAATGTTCATTTTGAGTCTGTAATTCTGCAATAACGGAACTCAGTGCATCAATATGCCGCTCAAAAATTTTTAGTCGACATTTTTTTTACTATACTTTGATTATGAACTTGAATAGTCGGTGAAAGATTCATAGTATGTAAACATTTTTGATTCATATTTATATCCATCATACGATGTTTTAATAATGTTTTATTTCGCTGATGTGTTGACTTTAAACAACTATGATGAGATGTCATGGTATAATCTGATAAGTTACTTACAGATGAACTAATGCAAACCTGTATTACACATTGATTATTCTTTGATTACAATAAATTTCATAAAGTCTAATATAGGTACCATATGATACGATTTAGGTAATGGTAAAAGGAATCCATTAGGTGGAGGTCTACTAAATATTCCTCCAATATGTCCCATCTTCAATTGCCTAAATAATTCCATAAGATATTCGTTTCTTAGGCGACGTTGCGAAGTAACAGAATTTAACTTGTTAAGCCAAATTTTACATAATTCTGCAGTTTCAATAGATGTTAATGCTAAGACAAAAGGTCTAACACGTGCTAATGTTTCCTTGAAACATTCGTCCAATTTCATAGTTTCTTTTTCATTATACTCACTAATTTTTGGCATGTTCTTTTGTACTTGCTATATTATTTTACTTGCTTAGCCAAAGGTATTATTTGAAATTAAGAAAAGGCATTTTTTAAATAGATTTTTGCCTTTTAATTGCTCGCCGTTTTTGTTTTTGATTTGGATACAAATACACAGTAGCCATGGATTATTGAAAAAGGTGAAAAATAAATATAAAATATTTTCTTCTGCTTCATATTGAAATTATTTTAGAAGTAATTCAAATCGTACAAAACAAAATCACATGTTGTATAATTATTACGTACATACATATAAGTATTTATTCGAATTCATTATTATTAGTTAATTTTAATTCTAGCTATATTTCATTTATGTTCAATCTAATATTATGCTTCATAGATATATTAGATCGATATATGCTCTAAAACAAGATTTGTTTAGAATTTTAGTAATAAAAAAGATTCCATGAAATATATTGCATAAAATCTTTTCATAGTTGATCAATATAATTCTTGAAAAATTTTCAGAGATATTTCTAAATCGAGTACAAAAAATATTTGCACATACTATGAATATAATAAGAAACAGATAATTAGAAGCATATGTGGTAAGCACAATAACCACCACAAAAAAATATGGTTATAGTGCTTAATTACATTACAATAATCCTTTCATAGCCAAATATCACAGAACAGCTCACAAAATGACAAAGCTCAGTGACAAAATCATTGTCACAAGTTCATTCCTCCCTAAGCCAAGTATTAAAATAACCATTCCTTCTCTTATAAAATTATATTCTGTACATTATATTCTGTGATATCGTATGGATATCACCTTTTAATCTATTTTTATTTCGCTACATCTACTTATAAGATAAAATTTTACAATTTATTAAATATTTTCGTACTTTGTTCATCAGCCTATCGTTTCATACTCGTCACCTGTATTCAAGTTGGTCATTGAGATCTAAAGCAGAAATTCTGCAAAATACTTATTTAAAATACTAAACTCGACTATTTAACTTAATTTGATTCTCTGTAGTTTGTTTTAATTCCATAAGTTTCCCTTTCATGGGCTGAATATTTGTACCTATCCATTCATCAATCATTGATGGAAAGAAAATAGTTTCCATCTGAAATCTTAAATATCCTTCTAAGGAAGATAATTCTAATAGTAATCTGTAAAAGATATTTTTGATTTTATAATTGATTTTATATAATTTTTACATTAATATAAAAATAAATCAACTTACTCCGTAAAAGCGGGTACTAAATTTTCTAATTGCATAGGATTTGTATAATTATTTGCGACTTGCCATGGATTCATCCATGTAGATATTCTGTAAAGAAAATATATAATTTTAAACAGTAGATATAGAATATCAGAAGTGAAATATCATTTTTATTTATTTATAACTTACTGTTCACTAGAAACAATATTATGAAATTTAGTTCTAAAATTTAAAAACCATTCTACTCCTACTGCAATTGGCCATCCAGGAAAAAGTAAGTTACTAGGTATTGGTGCAGGTCTAGGTTGTGGTGTTATATGTAAAGGATGATCCATATATCCTAAACATTTTGCCACTTGATTATGAATTTGTTCAGAATAACCATGAAGCCAGACTTTCAAACATAACGCCAATGATGGTATTGCGGTAGGTAATAATTCACATAATGTTGCATAATGATCATATCTAAAACAGAAAATTATTTAAAATAAAATTATTTCTTTAATCATGAATTTAGAAGAAAAATACCTTGACCATCCTGTAAAGACTGTTCCTCGAAATTCACGAACTTTATTTACATGTATACTCAATTCTTCTAACCATTTCTCATGATTACTTATATGATGTCTTATAATTGGTACATGTTGAGAAGATCCAGTAGCACCTTTAAATGCAGTAGCTGCCCAAATATGAGGAAAAACTGCAGTATATTTATCCCATAAATCTAACAAAAATATTTCTATGTAATTTTATGACAATAAAATATTTACATTTATTAGTAGATAGAATTTTACCATGAGGTAGAGCAAAATTATCTCTAGGATTATAGTGCCAGATCATAGGTTCCACATATTTTCCAATATAATGATCTGAAAGTTGTAGAAAATATTTTTATGAAACAATATGTGACATAGAATAATATGAATAAATTATCGAGATACCGTTCAAAACCTGTAAATCTATTGATCTTAACATATCATCCCATATAATAATCTTTAAATAGGGATATGTTTCTTGTACATATTGTGCAATAGCCAAAACATGTTCCAGGTACAGAGATGGTTTCCCATATTTGCTAGAGGCAGCACGTTTTATACAAACTGAACAAAGACCTAAATGCCAGACTTCATCTGCACCTATGTGCAAATACTGTATATCTGGGTGAAAACTAACTATTTGTCGAATCAAGGACTTTACCAAAGATAATGTTCTTGGATTAGATGGACAAATTGAGCTTGGAAAGTGCTCCACTTCTCTTAAGGACCTCCATTCATCATGTTTTAAAACAAACTGCAATTATTTTAATATTAATTTTTAATTTTTTATAAATTATAATATTATTACAATATTGTTATATTATGTAGATATAAAATACCTCCATATGACCAAATGTTTGTACTAAAGGAACAACAGCTAAACCACAATCTCCTGCAATTTGTAGGATATGTCTGGCTTCTTGAACTGTATATCCACTGATTAAACTGCTCAATCCATTGCTTCCTATATGAGAAAGCTCTCGATTGTATGGGAATGTGTCTTCCCATTCTAGCAGAAGTCCAGTGGCACCCCATGTTCTTAATAATGGAAATAACTGCAATATTAATTAAATTTTTATTATTAATTTTTATTATTATCCAATTATTTATAAAAACAAAATCAAATAAAAATATTTTCAATAAGAAATCACATAAAATAACAACTATATATATATATATACGCGCGCGCGCACATACACACACACGCACATGTATATATACACACACTAAATTATAAGGTAATAGCAGCATTTTAGGATGCAAATGTTTAATATAAATGAAAAAATATTGATCATATGAAAAAACTAATATCGATAACAATTGACATGCTACGAAAAAAGTAGAGTGTCATAATGACAATTGTCATTTAATGACATTGTTATCAGAAAGAGATACAGAATGTAAACAAAATGATTGTTTATTCGAGTAACAGACCTTTTCAAAATAACAGACTCGCGGTGGGGCACCCTTGAGATCTAAGTGAACTAGCCTACAAAAGAAAGAATAAAGTTCTGTGATGCGACACTTACTCAATTGAAAGTTTTCTGAAAATTTATGTGAACCGATCGGCCGTTTACCTGTGAGAGCCAAACGTCAAGGCGTCCATCTTTCCTCCATTACTACAACGTTAATTGAAGAGACTATAATATTAGATTTTAATTAACATTTCGAGTTAAGAAGATTCTAACAAATATTTTTTGATTCTCTGTTATTCTCTGAATTCTTTTATTTTTTTCTTGCTTATATTTATTACACATTTTTTTTAATTTTACATGCGCAGGTCAAGATTTAAATTTGAATTTTAATTATTTCATGATATAAATATAAAATTTGTTAAAAAAATCTTTTTTAATTTTAATTCAACAAATAATTTATAATAGAAGATAAATTTTGCATTATTCGTATAATATAAATATACATTATTTCGCAATCATGATAGGATTGCATGATAGATGATAAACTTATCTGTTCAATATTTGATATAGACGATAGTGAAATTTTAATCGAAGTATGCAATAATGTAAAGGAGCGGATTAATTAAAAATAACTTCTCGACGAAATATAACTTTATTTCTGTATACATTTACTTCAGCCTTATACAAAATGTTACAACTGCACATGTAATATGAACTTTCAAACATATGGTACTATTGGTCGTGATAGATCATAAGAATAGACGTCCAGTGCAGTTATTATAATGCATATAACGACGATAATTTTATGACGTCTATTTTTTGTTTTTTCTTGTTTATTAATTGCATAAATTTTTCTCGAACTTTATTAAATAAAATTAAGCTTTTTGTTGCCTTTATACGTAATTATACATTGAAATCTTCTAGTGATCTTGACAAACAACAGAAGATATATTCTTATTACGCACATATAAATGAATCATTTTTGATTAAAATATTAATCAATTGATACAATACAAAATATATATTTAACTCATTCTCTCTTACATATTATTGTATTTTTAAAGATTGTTCTAATTTATTTTTGGGACATTACGAAAAATTTCGTTAATGAACACAATAATAAAAACCCATCACAAAATAGGGAATCAGCACAAATTACGAACTACAAGTGTACAAACACTTGGCACTTTTTGCAGAAATTACCATAAAGAAAATTAACATAATATTATTAAAAGCTTTGTAATTCTTAATTTTTTCATTTGAAATTTCTTAAGTTCTAAAGTTCTCTTCAATTTATTATTTAAAAAAAAAATAAAATGGGCAACCAGAAAAAGAAATTTGTCAAATAGTGTTTTTTTTTATTATACACAGTCGTGCGAAATAATTCGCCTTGTATACGGATAATATTATTATCCTTTTTTTTGCTATATGTTATTTCGTTTGTACAAAATTGAATCACCAAAGGATGATTGACACGACGAATCATGTGAATAAAATGGTTTTTTTTTTACTAAAGATCGAACTTATTAATTAAAGTACTTTTGAATCGTGTGATCCATCCTTGGTGTCTCATGTATACAAGTGTCAGGGCAGGAATATAATAACAGTCAGCGATATACAAAAATGCGATCGGTCATTTAAAAAAATTGAGCTAATCTTAAAATTACACTTATGTTACTTTAGGACACGAATAGAGAAATCGATCACCATGTGTGCCAGCCTAGATTTCGTCAAACGTAATAAACACAACGGTGAAAACAAAAAATGAAAAATAAGAGAACGAAGACAATTCTTTTACATTTTCACTTTTCGATAATTAAAAATATCGTTTAACATCATGACAAATATCTATGCTAACAGAGCGACATTCGGTCGATCTTTACTATTCTTTTAAACAGTGATTAGTTTCTAATTTATTCTTGTTTTTAATCATACGACCAAAGCATAATAATATAGTCATTTATTAAATTCTCTTCTCTAATTTATCGGAAAGTTTCTGTCCATATAACCGGTTAACAACGATATTATTTCAAACGAAAGTTTGAAATTCCATTTTTGAGGTCTTCATTTTTTTAGTCTTATTTCCTCTTGCATAAATTATGCATAGCTTACCGACAAGCGAATTCGCATGAGTCGGATGAAACATATGAAACAGTTTCCAGAAGGGAACTAGTTGTTTACAAAGTTCTCTTTTTAAAATACTAAAGAAAACTTAAATCTATCACCCATGATTCATCGTGATAAATAAATTAATTACACAATCTAACGTTTTACACCTTGGTATTTCGACCGTACTCCAAAATTTGTTTATGATAAAAAAGAAGATACCTGAAAAGGAAAGGTTTTTTCACTGGATCCTTGGTAATGATACTGATGGCATTGTGATCAATGCCATAAACTCACCCTTCGCTAGTCAAGACATCTTTTAATCTTGCTCTTGTAATTAAATGATCGTCACATTTAAACCATTGATCTCTTTGCTGCCGTATAAAGGCAGTGTAGTGTCCAGTCTCCAAAGAACCTTCGTGATTTATTACCGCAAATAGAGAATATCTATTGTCGCTGAATGCCATGTCTTCTCCATTCTTTGGTAGTCCATCTATCATTGCACTGTTATTGTTACCATTTCGTCTATGAGACATAAATGGAGTCATGTCTAATTGTTCTGGAAACGATATGAACGTAGAAATCTTCTTGTCCTGTATACTAGAGTGCTCAAATCGTTTTAAGTGAAAGCTGGCCACAATAGGTAGTTGCTTCATTGTTAATTGCTTAGTGCTTTCTTGATACGTCTGACAATTACTACATTTTATTTTTGCGCTAGATCCTAAATGCTCTGCACGAGTGAACCTTTCCAAACAATCTAATAACGAGGTAGGAGGACCAGAACTATCGGAACCTGATGCACTAGCCGCTGGACCCAAATCCAAAGATATATCCCAAAATGGATCTATCGTCGTAGATACTCCGCTAAAAAATTATTTATTATATATATACATATATATACATCAATATCTTTTATAAAACAAACTATAATATATTATATTGTGCATTTCGATCATACTTGCATGCTTGACAAACTACATCACTTTGAAGTCCACCAGTAAAGATTTGATCAATGATACAATTACAGTGATGTGGATTATCTTTTATTAAGATTGGTGCTGCTTCACAATGCCTATGCAGAACATCGAGTGTAGCAATAAAGAATTCATGAGCATCCTGTTGTTCGTAACCTGCTAAATGTCTAGCATGTGTCCAGATCAAATGGAGAAGCTTGTGAAGCGTCAATGGTGCTTTGCTACCAGAATAAAATTCCTGAAAAAGATGAGACACTTCACAGACCAGGCAGCGTGTTGGCTGTGGGCAGTGATGACGATCAGCAAGAAAATAATCTCTTAATAGCGGCGTGTGTATGAGTGCCTGTACAATGCAGTTCATGAAACATGTACTACCAAGATTTATAAGTCCTCTTAAACCTATAAATATATAGATTAACATATGTTAAATTTTTTTTCACAATATAAGTTATATTTCATATATATTTTTATATATCTTACCTATGGTAGAATTTTCGACCACACGTCTTCTGCGTGGATGTTTTCTTAATAATTCTGCCTCTATTTGTGTTGGTTCCCATGCTCTGTAAAATTCTCCAAAACTCAATGATTTTGCAGACTCACTCCATTGTGCTTTAGCAACTCCTAACAGCTCTCTATCATATACATAATCTCCACATTGGAAGCACAAAATATTTCCATAACAAAGATCAACAGCTATAATATAAAATACATATTATAAAAATGTATACTTTTTTTAAATTATTTAATTCAATTCATATAACATACAATCTATTAAAAATTACCTAAAAAATGCTTTTTTGTCTTTGCATGTTCTTGTATATGACCTTTTACATAGCAGCCAAAGAATATACAATGAAGACAAGAATGTAGGCGATCTTTATATGTCTTACATGTATGACATAAACAACTAACAGCCTAAAAATATAGAAATCATGTATTTATTGCATCATATAAAAAAGATAAAAAATTGTATAAAACAAAAATGTTCAAATAGATTAGATAAAAGAATTGTTCGAGAATGCTAGTTATCATGTACATTTATTTTATATAAAAAATAATAAAAAATTATCATAATTAAATTATATATAGCCAGATGCAAATATTTACTGATTCAACGGTACTAGAATCATAAATCTATAATACCGTTACTTTACGTGAGTTATAAATCTGGCAAAATTTTATACCGATAGAGTAATTGTATACGGCGGCCATTTTTAAATTCATTTTCGCAGATAAATCGTTCATAAAAATAACAATATATATTCAGATAAATCATCGTCACTAAATCATTAAAAATAATATTTATATTTGTTATCATCGAAATTTATGCAACTCATTTCATTTAATTTTTCTAGAATTATTTTTTCAAAAATTATTTTATAAAAACAATGTTTTTCAATCGAGCTACTACTACATCATAGAAATATTTCAAAGATGATATGAATGTTTGAAGAAGAAGAATGGAAAAATATGATTTTGTTTAATCATTGATTAATAAAATAAGCATTAAATTTTGTAATACTTTCAAAATACTACTGTTATATTAAATAAAATACAAAAAAAATTATACACATAAATACAATAATAAAATATTAAATTCATTGTTAACATATCATGTTTGTACGCAAAATTAAATACGAAAGATAAAAATCATTGCTTTTAAAATACAGTAAACAATACATATATGCGCATTTACAGATATGGTTGTCATACTGGCTAGAATTTGCATAGCCCATGACTTAAAATCGCGAGTAGCATTACGAACGACAAAGAAAGAGAATGATTTCGTGATTTAAGAAATTGCGAAAGTTTTTGGCAATTTCTCATTTTTTCATATCGCTTATTTTATTATTAATTAAATGAATACAATACATAAACTAAGATTATATAATAGAAAATGAAAAATAAATATAATAGTATGATATAGAAAGCAGAAGTGAAAATGAAAGAAAGAGAGAGACAAAGACAGAACCTTGACCACGAATCACGTAAGAAAAAGATAGTCACACCTTTCTTATGCGTGCTTCGGTCGACGTGCTGGTCACAAAATAGGAGTGTATCACTTTGTACGGCTGGATACCCTTGGCTGCTTTGAAATTATTCAAGTGTATGCAGCCATGGTCGCTCATCTCAGGTTGGCGTGAGCGACGCTGCCGTGTCTCCTTCTCTTCACCCTGATAGTAACCGTGCACAAACTTTGATGCTCGCCGGTCTTCTTCAAAGCTAACCACCGAGACGATGACCACGTCGAACAAAGATCTAACCACCGACACGACGCAAACAATAGATCGCCGACGATGGGCACGACTACGTGGAGCAATTGCTTGACGGCGGCAGCAGCAGCGACGACGACGATGAAGACGACGGAGGCTACTCTGTGCGGGGCGTAGCACGCTGGCCTTGGTAGGAGCGCGCGTGTCGTTGACATGGAAAACCGCGTGAGCCTTGGAAAAAAAGAGCGCAAGGGTTGCCCGTGCAGTATCGTAGTCAGTCGATCGCTGTCACACCGATCTGTCCCTCAATGGTTAAGGACAGACAGTTGAGGGGACGAGAGGAGAGGCAAGAGGATTAAGATACAAATACGCAACCGATTAAAGAAACAAATTTGATATTTCTTTTCGTAGCAAAAATAGGTAAATCACTAATGTTTAAACGCTTTAAGTTTTTCTAGGGAAAAAAAACACCACCTTAATTTTTACAAGTTTCCGTACCCACGTTTTTGACACACGGGTGCTCACAGACACCAACCGGTCACTGCAAGCGCCGCCGGTACAAGCCAGCCCCTCTTTACCCCCACCATCAATTGTAGAACGTTTTCAGGGACGACATTTTTAGGGTGCTAAAAGCTTTTTAATTTTTAATTTTTATTTCATTTTTCATTTTGAAATGAAATTATAGAAAATACAATGTATTATAAATGCTTGATAATTATTAAATTGAGAATATATCAATGAAGTTTAATGAGATTTCATAATATTGTTTAATTTTATAAAGTGTTTTATGATTGGTGGATTATATATGATTTCGAGAATCGAAATTTGGAATAATTGGATATCGAAACAATAGATTTCTACCAATAAAGTTATTTACTTTTATATAATAACTCGCGATTGGTTACTAAAAATTTATCTTTTTGAATTTTATGATTTAAAATCATCCATCTTTTTAAACGATCATTTTTGTTATGTGCTTCATAAAGTAAAAAATTGATTTAGAGAAGATTTTATTGAGAAATAATATAAAAGAAGACCAAATGCAAGTAAGTCAATATAATATATTTATTATCGTATCATTATGTTGTATTAATAAATATATATATGCAAATAATTTAAAATAGTATTAATAATAAAATAGAATTCTATTTTTCACCATTTTTAACAAAAAAGATTTTAAAAATTTAATAATTTATAAAAAAAGTTATTTTATTTTGATATATTTTTTATAATTTGATATTTGTATGTAGAATTTAAAAAATTATTCTAAATTTCCTGCTTTTATAGAATTGTAGAATTGCATACGTTCCTGAAGTCTTCGTTTTCCTAACCCCTCTTACCCCAAAGTAACAGCTGCGCACAGTATAAGTACATACATCCCTTTGAAATCATTCCCAGTAGCTTGCAAAAGATCACTAATTGATAATTCTTTCATTGCGTGATACATTCAGATTTAATGCTATTTTACGGTTTTATTGTCTATCAATGATGATATACGAATCAGATTAAATTTTAATCAAATTTTAGTTTTCTAACCTCAAATATAATCAATAATTTATAATCTCTTATAATTATTTTTTTTTCAGAAAATATTTATTTCTATTATCTATTAAAAATATTTTATAGATTTTTTTATAAAAGATTTTTTTTATAAAAAAATAGTTTTTATAAATATATTAAATTATTAATTATAATTATTAAATATAATATTTTAATTATATTTAAAAAAACATGTAATTAAATATTATAAAAAAAAATAATTTAATCAATATTGTTAATTTTTTTTGCATGTTTTTATCTTAAAAATTTTCTTTATGTTTATTTCACATCTACTTTTATCGATTGTACCAAATTAGGTAAAACTGAATACTCAGCGTCATCTATCTTGATACTTAGAAAACATTTAATGTTCGCTCGAGAAAACAGAATTAAAGTTTATTTCATATTTTTAACGAATAATAAATATATATATATATATTAGATAAAAATTAAATTAGTAGATTACTAAAATAATATCATATGTAATGTAACATGATTTATATATTGAAAAATTTATGCATTATAATTTCATTAATAATTTTTTATTTTTAAATATATATATATATTTTTTAATAATTTTATGCAATGCTTCGTTTTGAATTAACTTATTATTTAATTAAGTTATTTTATCAAAACTTAAGTTTAATCAAAACTCAACTTCTATTAAAAATAAAATTTATAAACATTATTAAAAAAAGAATTAACAAACATATAATGAGATGTTTGTCAATGAAGTTACATAATATACAGTTAAAAATCTTCCAGCACGACAATAAAGAATGCAAAAATACGATCTATCTCTTTATTAAAACATAATTTACATAACATTAAACATACACAATAATTACACTCTTCTAATACATAAATTAAAATAATTCATTATTGATACGAGGAGCGTTATACTTTTTATATACTACATATTGTACAGAGTGTTCCATAAAAAACAATTGATTACGTAAAAATCAAATTCATTTTCACTATACATATTTTTCACGAGATTTTGTGACTTGAGTTAACTATTGTTCTCATTCACAAAAATAGCATTTTCTGCTATAAGTTACACGCATTCTATGCATTTTTTCAAAAACTAAAATTAATTTTATTTTGCGTCTACTATTTTATTTTCAAGAACTAATATTTGTATTATTTATTAAAGAACACTCTATTTAATTAATTACTACAGAAAATATATTAACTTCCATGGTATTTTTATTCGATTCCGTTTCGTTTCATAAAGATCAATAATCCGAATTATTGTAAATAAGATCGTGCCAATTATATTATCTAATGTGAAATTCAAATTTATACATTTAAATATAATTTAATGGAGTAAACAGGAAATAATTTTACAATCATGTAAAATGTTCCAACCTGAAAGTTAGCTGTAATCGAATTCAACTGAGCGAGACTCTCAACGAAACCAAACGAAATCTCAACCAGCCTCTCATAATAGAAAGCACTTACAAATCTACTGTTACGATAGAATACTTTGCCGAGTATTGTCGACACTCATTTTTATTGTCAAAAAGCACCATAAAGGCTGCTCTTGACTAGAATATTAAAAGATTGGTCGACTATTAAAATCTTATAATTATTAACAGATATTTTATAATAATTTGCAATATTATTTTAATTTTTTTAGATGTCAATTATTTGTTTAAAAACAAAACCATGATAAGTGTATAGCCTTATCAAATATATTTTATAATCTTAGATTTTCAAACAAACAATATTTGTTTGAATTCTTCGATCGTTTGTTAAATATACAATCATTCCTAAGTTTTCAATATTCATTTCAATCACTTAAAATCGTCTAATTCAATTTGACGATTTAATTACACACATAAAGGGAATGTATAATCGACACGATAATGCATGATAATTTAATTTTAATTAAATTTTCAACTGGTCTTCTTGAATTTTTCAATTAGCACTTAATTAACCGATGAGGAAATAGAAATTTATATTTAATATTCTTTTCATAGTATTTTCATAGTAGATTGGGAAGAAAGTTCTTGCGATTTTTAAATTCAAATGCACATATCTTAGCTCAAACAAAATTTTATTAATCAAAATAAAGATCATTGCAATCAATGCACTTTTGGCAACGAGAAATAAGTTTTGTTATTTCGGTTGAATAAAATTCTAGAGTCATGGAGGCGACAAACACGTTGAATGCCGTTTCAACATCTCTCTGGGATTTGAAGCATTTTTGCACTCATCGTCTTCAAGACTCTCGTAATCGCTTCGAAATTTTTTAAATTACCATTATGCAGTTAGTGGTCCTAGAACTAAACGCCTCGTTGATATTTCGATAGCTTTCCAATTTAGTTTGAACTGGAATAGAAAAATTATTCGAATTTGCTTCTTGTTATTTTTATATTTTCAACACCTAAGAAATCAGAAAAATTAATTTGAAAATAAAATTAGTATCACATTTTTCACAAAGCGAAAAATGCCCTTTAATTAAAATTATATATAAAATCAATGTAATTTAACATCAACTTAATCGAAAATAAAGCATTCAAAATCAAAATAACAAAAACCGTAAGAACTTTCTTTTTTCCAATCTATAATGACATCATTTATTGTAAGCGCAAATGAATATTGAAATTCATTTTGAAGGCTACACACTCATTTTTTTTTACATTACAATTTATGACTCATTCTAAAGATATATTCAAATATTTTTTTCTATTACTTTCAACCTCTCTTTTACAAAATTAAATTTAGAAAACATAAATATTAATAATATCGATATCACATAAAAATTTTCCAAATAATCTCAGATTTTTTTTTCTCTTTGTTTCAGAAAAAATAATATTATATAATAATCAAAATGCCGAAATTCTTTTTCGCATTCTTCAATTTTATCCTGATTAAATCAATTGAAAAAATAAATGTGTTCGCTCTGTGTAAACAAAAGAGCTAAAAGTAACAGGTGGTTTCTGATGATTCGCAGATTGCGATTAATTTCAGGTGCAATGAATGTTCTCGGCACAGTTTTGTAATCTTCCGAGCCTCTCCCTGGCGTTCGTTGACTTGTGGTTCAGGGCTAGGTCCTGGCTTCGTTTGTGACGCGTAATAATGTGCGTGCAGCTTACTTTGCTGCAAAACTGGGACGCTGCGTGCTGAAAGAAGAGACAATTGTGGGAAGAGAGGTTGAAAGCGAGATTACCACGATGCTCTGTTGTTGAACATCTTTACATGTAGTTTCTTTTTTTCGTACAATCATTGGACTTGGAATTGATGGAACTTTCTGATAGGTTGCATGTTTTCTTTTTCAATTAACAAATGCGCATGAAAATGCAGATTCTAATCACGTACTGTGCTATATGAAAGATTCATTTCACACTGGCACTGTACGTGTTTAATAGCCTGCCTTTAAACGTGATAGCTCTACGCTACTGAACAAAAGTTTGAGAGTCATCCTCTTGATAATATTATTTTGTGAAAATTCAAGAAATTTTGATTAAAATTTTATAGAGTTTATAAATAGAATAATGTTTAAATATTATACATAATATTAATATTAAATATAAGTATACATTGTTATTTTTATATTTCTAGATTTATACTTAAAATATAACAATGAAAATGATGGTTCGAAATTCGTGATCAGTACAGTAGTATTTACACGATTCGACAATCTGTTTTATTAACGTTTTGACTTATATTATGATAAAGATATGCACGATATTTCTATACAAAAAATCGACGTGAATTTTCAAAGATGTTAAGACTGAAGACATGAAAAGAATTAATAATTGCATTAATAAATGGTGGAAAATTGCGTTTACCAATGATTTCAGATGATTATTTTTCAACGTAGTATACAGCTTCAATCGTCGCAAATAAGGCCATATGTATTAAAGCTATTCGTACATGTTACATGTGTAATGTACACACTGATTATACATCAAACATATATATATATATGTATATATGATATGTATATATATATATATATATATATATATATATATATATTATATACATATAATATATACGTATTCATAGCTCGAGACTAAGGTACTATAAATTAATTATTCTTTCTCCTTCTTCTTTTCCTTGTTCAGTTAACTAAAAAAGGGAACGAACAAAACGATAAATACATATTTTGTATTCACATAAGACCGTACAAGATTTATTGTACGTTTGTTCCAAATAGAATGATTATGTCATAGTTTAAATAACAGATATATATATATTTTTATTAATTATATATATATATAATTAATAATAATTATTATCGTATCTTAAACTAATGGAGTGATAATAAATGACTATTTTCTTGAAATGAATCCTCTGGAATCCATGTGTGTCATCTAATATATGACACGATAAAATAATATGATAAAAACTTGTATTCTCATATTGACTGAAGTAATTAAAGAATTAAAATAATTAAAATTTCTCTCCTTAACAATAAGTTTATATATATATATATTCTGATTACTTCAAGCAATATAGATTATTAACTGTTTATTTCAAAAATTAGAAACTATTCTCCATTGTTTCAATAGGAATTTATAAGTAACGCGTGCCGTATTAAAAATCACAATAGCTTTGAGACAAATGAAAAGTCAAGGAATGGAATGTTGCCGGTATCGCGTTACAGAGGATCAATTTCTCCAGGTAATAAAATCAATGTCATTCATTATCGTTGCCTTCTATTTGTTCCCGAGTTGTCGTTTCTGTCTTGTCGAACTTTGATTCCATAAAATTTATGCTCGTTAACATTTCGTTTTTTTTTCCAAGCCATTTTGACAAACTTCCAATGAGCAGAATTTTCATCGATAATAACTTTCACGTTCTTAATAAATATCTTCCTTTCAATCTCATATATATGTCCTAGAAGCACAACGTGAATTTTTATTTAATTTCTCTTTTAAGTCATGCAATCTGGACTGGAAGCGTTTTAATTTGATTGACAGATTTAATATTCTTCATTGACGATGTTAATTTGAGGTCAATTAAATATGAATGCGATGGCATTACAGCGAAAATTTCTATATAAAAATATAAAATATAATAATATAATTTTTTTATGCGATTATTATGATTTAACGTTCAGCAATTCAATTAAGTGATCTGATTAAACGCGAATAAAAAAATAAATATTTATAAAATTATCAATATATAATATATTTACAATAAAAGTATTTTCATTCCGAAGTATGACTTTTTTAACTAATATTTTCTTTTTTCTCTGTATAAAAAACATTACCACTGTAAAATTTTATTTGATTTTGAAAAATCTAATAAAATATTTTTTTTCTTTTCTTTTTTATCATCAATAATTGTTATACAATATATGAAAGTAAGAATATCAAATCATTGTTGAGATTGGAAAGAAAAATAGATACATTACTGTTCGCAATAAAGACCATGTAGAAATACTTATTCGTAATAATACCGATGAACTGCAGGAGATCAATTTTGCTCTCGGTCCATTTCGATGAAAATCTTGAACGCAGCAATTGAGATTGTGAAAATGACATTGGACAAAGATGCTTTTGGTTCTCGAATAGTAAAATTTATTATTTTACTATTTTACTTCAAATTGTTACTTTATGTAATCTTGATCGAATTACTCTTCGATTGGTAGGATTCTTCATCTTTGAACATCACAGATCTACAAACTTTGTATATAATAACATAATTGTGAATTAAAATTTTTATTGCAATCGAAATTAATTAACCATTCAAGATCATTTCTTTTGTCATAAAAATTATATTGATAAAAGTTTAACAATTTTCCTGGAATAGTAATCACGTATCACTTGAAATCGATATATTTTTAAAAATAATATAAATAATATAATATTTATGGAATTAAACTGAAATATACGATGTTAAAGAAATAGAAAAATTAAAATTAATAATTAGTGATCTCAAATGATCAAGTAATTTTGCTTGGTTTTTTCTCACCATGATTTCATATCACAATCATGTATGTCACATTTATAATCAGTACTATGTAAATGTTCAAGGCCACCAAAATTTGGACGGTTCATCGTACGTATTATCTGTAATTTTGCATTTCGAAAAAGATAAAAATGTCTTCAATATATCCGAGCATATCTGAAGAAAAGAGAACAAGGGAACAAGAGAGAAAGAAAAATTACTGCACGACGAAAGCCAACAGAATGGTTAATCCGGTAGTAACGGCGAGACTAATCCTGTTTGCAGCTGAAGTGGGAATCTCCGGCTGTTCCGGCGCGGTTCCGTCCTCCAAATATTGATAACTTTTAACTCCAGTCTGTGATCTGACTACTCGATAGTTTGGTATGCTAACGTTGACCCGATTCTCCAATATATTTTGCAAAGAATTGGTAACGCAATAAAAGTTACCATCCTCGTCGAACGCAAATGTATCTGGCCATTGCATCCTTTCATGATCTCTCGAGATCACTCTCTGCCCAGTAGTGAACGAGATGGACTGTTTAGTATCCCACATAGCTACAGCATCATCAGCCAACAGTCCAAAGTATAGCACTCCTTTGGCTGACATCATCATTCCATCAGTTTGAGAATTTTTTCTTCCTAGTTCTTTAACGTAACTATCCACATTGCTTGCATTGTTCTTCAGCACTGAAGTTGGTATAGAATAAAGATGGAAGGAGGATAATGGTGAGTAATATATTTGTCTGTCGTTACTACTTGCAGGAGACAAAGCAATTCCATCGACAGGTACAGGTATATTAATGGGAGTTTTGGAAATCATGAATTTAACTGCTTCTTGTTTAGCTTTCATAGAATCGTGTCTAACTTTCCACGAAGTATTGTTTCTCAAAGAATAAACAATTATACCAGGATCGTTGCGATCACTGTCTGTAATATATGCCATACCACCATCCTCGTGATCCAAGACAATATCATTTAAATGAGTTGTACCGTGATGAGCTACGTTCGTAGGGAATTCGTAAATTCGTAAAACCTCACCATTTTTCTCGAGATCTAGGATTACCAATCTCGGTGGACAAGTGGTCTTCACTTCTAAAGAAAGAGGTGACATCTTGCCAGAATCTAGTACCCACATACGTCCTATGGGATCGATCTCCATACTTTGGACCATCTGAAATGCACTACAGTCTCCAATTTTCTGCATCTCCCAACTGGGGAAAGCTTCCAGTTTAGGAGCAGTAATATAATTCACCGGTTTAGCAGAAGTGACTCCGAGAGTTACAGGTACTCCATCTTTCCATCTTGGTATTGTCAAGTACATTTTACCCTTCCAAAATTTAATACCGGCTATGAAATTATTGGCTGGAACGTAATCATTGTGGCTGATTGCATACTCTTTATTCTCTTCCGATGGCCACATCACGTCGATCGTGTTCCATTGAAAGACTACCCGGAATGGTTCGTGACACTTTGCCACTGCGACCAGAGTGACTAAGAGTACAACAATCTTCATTTTCTACACTGTATTTAGCCACTGTATATGTTTCTTTATCACGATATATCTCACTTTTCTTAGCCTGATCACGTGGTAGGAAGAGACGAAGACTTAACAACGATCCAGTTGAAAACTGATATCCGGAATAAGAGTGTTCGTAGCCCGGTAAATGTCGCCAGGGAGAGGAAGAAAGTCTATTCTCGAGTCGACCGGCGTAACGAATATTTCGCACGTGCCAACTGCGTTGGCTGGTCTGTTTTTGTCAAGTAAAACTGATCAACACTGTCCACTAACCATCCATTTACCTTGTGGTGATCTCGACAAGCCTATTACGCGGAGACGATCGCGGTTTGACTGACGAAGACGCGGAGCGTCGCTTAGAGAGGCGTCGTCTCCCCACCAAACGACGTGTATTAACACACTATGATCATGTGTGCAAGTGTATACGCTATACGTGTGATCGTATGTGGATGCATTTGGATATTGTATGTGCAACAGGAACAAGGTATCCCCACTATTTAATTTCCAAGCGAAACGTAGCTCTATTATTTAACCGATGATGCATCATGGAAATATAAATTAACATTGTTATTTGAAACTATATTCATCATTGTCGATGAATTCGCTTCGTTTAATTGATTTAATTTTATTAACTTTCTATTAATCAAAATTTAAACGATTTAACGATTTAAATAGTTATAAATTATTCTTGTATTCATTGTATTTTAGAGAATTTCTTTTTTTTTTACGCTATTTTTTTTTTATTCTAGAATATGAATATTGAATTATATTTTTGTTAAAAAGGAAAAGTGATTATTGATTCAAAAATTTATGAAATTTAGAAGTATGTAAAAGTATATTGTAATAGTATTCCGTGGCTAAACTAGAAAAGTTTTTCTTTTTTCTTATGAATCTCTTGAAAATATTATTACGTTCATAATTTGTTTCCTTTATTTCATTTCCAATTATAATTTATCGTAAAAAAATCATGATTAAATTAGCGGTGATTCTCAATTAATTTTCAGCTGGTGATTAGATTAATATTCTTCTTAGAATTCTATTTTTTTTTCTGCGTATGTTCATTGTTAAGTTAAACGAAAGACGGTTGACTGAAATGGTACTGAGACCGGTGTTGTAAGGCCGGATCCATTTGAAAGGGAAACGTTGAAAAGGGTGAGCTTAGAAAAGACTGTTGTATTACGTTTTATATTGCCTAAGATGATCCCGAAAAATCGATTCAACAGTCGCTTCTTCGTACTTCTCCTTTAGACAATTACGTTATTCAGAATTTCGTTGAATTCGTTTTCTTTCTTGATAAAGAAACTTGATCGAAAGGCAACGCTATCATAGAACATTCATTATAAAGAAATGTTTATGTGTAGAGATTAGTAATAGGAGAAATTTGCACTTCAATTACAATGAATATATTTTAAAAACTATATTATCCACTTTAGAAAAAGTATCAGCCAGTAATAGTTTTAATTACAATATTTATATTATATCAATATCATCATTCCAACCACATGCTGATCGATTTTCTTATTCCATATATCCACGCTGCATATATCCAAGACAATGTTTCCATTTAATTGTTTAAAATTTCTAAAAAAATTTCTTTTCTTTAAAAATCTATTGGAATTCTATTAAAAATTGATTATTTTAATTTATTTTTAAAAATTTTTCATTTAATTTTAGGACATATTTACATCTTTCCTACTATTTTTTATCATTTTTCCAACAGATTTAGTTATGTTTGCTTGAATAAATTTGAATACAATTACATGAATGCAATTACAATGATTTTAAAAAATATTGAAATATTGTTGTAATTTTTAATGCAATTCTTTAAAATATATAATCTTTTAATGATTGATATTTGAATATTACATTCAAATTTACGAATTTACGAATTAAATAGATGTCATATTTTTAAAAACGAAATATAATATTCTAAAAGTTATCCAGATATTTATAAAAATTTTCGCAGAAAAACAAAAAGATAAAAATTGTCGTTGCCAATATAATTTATAATTAAATAAGTCTTGAAAACTATGTAATAAAACTACCTATAATAATGATCCATAGAAGAGATGAACATTGATTGGTAAACGGATGAGCATAATTATTGACTCATGATCGTGTGACATGTAACGTAATGTTATAACAGTAATGAAGAACGTGTATATTGGTAGTATATCTATAATAGTGTTGACTATTTTCACATTATAGTCATCAAAGATTCTTCCAGACGTCCACAGAATCATTCTTATTCATTGTTTTGATCCATTATAGAGTTTTAAGATGCTCACCACGTTTCTTCAATTATATAATATAATACATATATACATATATTCGTACATATATTTTTTCCAATTTACCAAAGTGATCATTAGAGGAGTGCTATCAATCATTCGTTATCCATGAGAAATATTTCACGATCATAGAATTGTATATCGATTCAAGATCGTATATGCCTTTATAATCTTCGTAATATATTCTATATATTCGTAATATATTCTAACCATTATCAATAATTTTTCTCATCAACGTCACAAGTATTTTTATTAAAATATATCTTATAATCTTGATTGGATTATATTTTAGATTAAATTGTGTTTTTATTCATCAGGCAATTATATAAAATAAATCATATATCTTTTACGAGTTATTAACAGACTATATAGATATTATGTATTTTATGCAATGCTGTCATGCCTAGTGATCTAGCAATTTATTTCATTGTCCATCCCAGCTAAAATTATCTCTAATTATTTGACGAACATTTTTTTAGTGAATTTGAATATAAATTTTTGAAAATTCTTTGAAATATTTCCTCTATATATTTTTAAAACTAAAAATATTTTTCTAAGTATTGTGTCATCATATTTGTTTTTTATTTCATGTTTCAAATTAACATAGTCCTATTTACTTGTTAGTATCTTTTGTTAGTGATAAAGTTATTTTCATTTCATTATGTATCTTAATTTATAAATTCTTTAATATTATAATTAAATTAATCATAATCTTCTTTATGTTAAATTACAGCCAAAAAGAAAAAAATAATCATAAGTAATCAAATATGTTTCAACTGTTAGCACACCACATTAACATGCAAAGAACTAGACTAACAGAAAGGTTAGAATTACAGATTTATGCTAATTGATTGCTTATTAATATTGTCGAAACGATTTAGTCACAGTTGGCTAACAGATACTACGCCATTTCTAGCGCTTAGAAGTATTAAACGGACGTGCAAGAATGTTACTTTAATTGACACTACTTTAATCTTACTTCGAATATTACGATTGAATTCTATTTGTTTGTTAGTCTAATTACAATGCCGGTGCGTTTGTATCTATTATCTAACGGTTTTTTCAATAAGTACACTAAAACATTGCCATTATGAATTTAAATTCGATTAAATGTTCTCCTTATTTTTTTCAGATTGAAATTTTTCCATTTTACTGATTCAGCGAATGATTAACACATTGCGAAATAATAATTGTTCACCGAGATACCGAAAGAATGCGAATAAGAAGTAGAAACTTGCTAAGAATCATCGTTATTTTCCAACGTGTTTCCCAATGTCTGTCTTCTTTTTAGAGTAAATATTGTATCTCGGTAGCCTTCACGACGTAAAAACCGCAAGTATTTTGTAAATTCTGCAAGCATCTAAATTTTAAAGAATGTATTCGTAAATTTAACGCGTGAACCTTTCACCACAACAATCATTATATAACATCTATAATTATCAGTGAATTTCCGTATAAAGTATTGAAGGTTTATGTAAATGATATAAATCATTGAATTAACAGTTTAATTAATACTGTTAGTTGATCATTTGCTTACAATAACATTTTAAATAATTTATTTATTCTTGAAGTTGATAATTAATCTTTTAAACAAAAATTAAAATCTAATGTATTATTTTATTTACTTTTTTTGCAATTTATATCTTATGGTATCTTTAATATATCAAATAATAAAAACTTTCTAGAAAATCAATATTAATGATGAAACTGATTAATAAACTTGATCATTATATAATTGCAAAACTATTGCAAACTAACATGAATAAATATACATACCTACATCACAGCGAATGTTTGTAGGCTTGAAAATCAACGGCCTTGTCGTGCTTTTATGTCGACGTAGTTTCACATCCTCTGTGAAACATCAGTTGCATTCGCGACTGAAAATTCATGTCATGGCCCATTTTTTTCCTTCACTTTCATTGACGTTATCTGGCCAAATTCGGTTTGATTTTCCATTGAATTATATTGTCACAATATAACACGTAATTCGTTAATTCCTTTTATTCTTTGTTCATTTCCTCTTTACTCATCTCTTTGATAATTCCAGACACGAAGTATTCACGGTCACAATCAACCTTCGTCGAAAGAGTTTTCACTTCGAATTGCATCAATAGAACAATGTCTTTTCTTGAATGTAAGAAGAAAACATGATAAAAAATCAAATATGTTTAATCAAATTTATTAAAAAAATGCTTATATAACGTGCTCGAAATAAACTTATATCAAAGTGCATTGTGAATTACATAAATAGTATAGATGACTAATGTAGAATCATACTTATGAACAGAAGATGAATTGTTCGATAAAGATAAATTTTGCTGCGCATGACATTGACAAGAAATTTGTCGAATTCATCTATTGGTAATCCGTTGTTGGAATCGACAGCCTACCATTTATTTGGACATTTCTTTCCCATCGTTACCTTTGTCCATTCCTCACCAAAAGACGATTCTTTTCCATCTAAACTTCTAACTTTTATACAAAACTAAAAGTTCAATGATCTCAAGACAACGATCTTCATCCTTGATAGCATCAAATTAAATATATATTATAAATTAAATATATATTAAATATATATTAAATATAAATTCATAAATCTTAACAAAGTTTCTCTATTAAAACTCACCAACTTGTTTCTTGGACAAAATAGAAATAAGAAAATTTCCATTTTATAATTTTTTTATATTTTTTATATCCATAATAAATGTTCTTGCTCTTAAATGAAAAATATAAATCAACTTATATTATACATATATAGTAATATCTTTAATAATCATCTTAAATACAATTTAAATAAATATACCAGAAATAAATGCTAATAATATATGTATAGGATAATAAAAATCTTTATCAATGTATTATAGCTTGTATTAAAGGTGAAAGACGATGAATAATAATTCATGAATCCAAATGTTGGACCTTATTCTGTCATAACTAACATGCAAGCCACAAACGGGTGAAATGGGAAGTGGTCCGGGAAATAAGTCAGGCTGATTTAACGAGCATAAATGTGCGAGTTAGCATATCGGCAAAGGCTGCGCCCTGCGCATCCGTTTCCCAATGGCCTACTAAAATCCACGCTCACTCTCTTTGTGTGTCGACGATGAAAATAACCCCATCAACGTAGGAAGAGAAGCTAGGTTTACGGATTAGAAACATGAAAAGGAAGGCAGGCTGAAAGAACGATAGTGTTGCTATCAATAAGACCAAGGAAAAGAAATTGATTCGATTGAAATCGATTCGATCATAGAATCATTTTTTTTATCGTTCCCAATCTTTCTCTAATGGATATTATACGAACTACAGGCATTATATTTTGCCAATAGAAGTGGCAATTGAAGAATAATACTCGTTACGACTGTTTTTTAATATATTTAATATATTTCATAAATTTTAATCAAAGGTTTGTCAGTAATTTGTCATTTATTCTAACCTAAAAAAATTTATGATAAATTTCTTACATCAAAAATTAAAATTAATTACGTGAGTAAAATGATTATATCTCTTTATTTTGTTCATTATGTAATTGAATTAGAGGTTCCCTCTTTGATACAAACTTTCCTTTTCAGACACACCGGATTACCTTTGATTTTAAGCACTCAAAACCGTGAAATCGTTGATCATTGATTAAAGCATCGATTTGTATTGAACTGAGACTAACATGCAAGAATTGTGCTTCCGGTATTTTCAAACCACTGAGCTTTTCGTATGTGTTCCAAGTGTCAAGCAAAAACTAAAAAAGCTAGCAAATTTGTTCGAATTCGTGTCAACTTTACTTTTTCGCATCATAGATGCGTAATTTTATTAGCCTGAAAAGATGGCAACAACCACGAGAATAAAGAGTGATTTCTAAATAGTGATTGTTAGTATTAGAAAATTTTAAATAATAATAAAAATGATGTTAAGCAACTTATAAATCACATGAATTGATTGAATTAAATTTTCAAATGATATGCTTCATATCATTTATATATACATATATTTTTAAATATATATTTTTATTGTAATTGTTCTTCTATTCTAATCTTTATAATGTTAAGAAATAATAGAAATATATAATTTTTGATTCATATGACCAGCAGAAGAATTTTTCTGACATTCCTGATTCTAATTCAAGTTGTGATGTCAGACATCATGAAAATTGAAGCGAAAGCTTCGCAATAATATTCTTAGTACGAATGTGATATTTATAAAAGAGAATAATGATGAACATGGTATCATTTGATACAAAATTTTATTTGATTGTCAATTATATTTGTCAGTCATTAGTTTCATGAACTATAAAAGATTTATCCAAACGAGACCAGAAAAAAAAAAGTAAAAGTAGGACAGATGACGCCTTCGGGTAGAATTGTTTTCATTTACGATTCAACTTATTTCACACTCAATTAACGATTACGACTATTAACTCTCTGTATGGAAGTTTTTCATAAGCGGGTATGTTCTTCTTTAATGAATTTATATGTTAATTATATATTATATATAATTATATATTAAATCTTTTTTAATGAATAATTTCTAATTTTCTTCCTAGTATCTTATAAAAACTAAAATTATGTTTGAAATTTTTTACAAGCTATATAGATATGAATCCAGTAATACTTTTTTATGCTTAAAAGAAGTTAACTATTGAAACGTTTACATTTTTCTCGTCATATAAGAAAAATACTAGTCAAGAGACTGTCTAACTAGCTGGTGATAATATGATAAATGGACACGTTAGCAAAGTTAAGCGTGTTAACTCCGATTGGATCATTACTGCTTCGAAGCTCAAAAAGAAAAGAGGTTTCGATGCTTCCAGAGATTTTCACGCTCCATCAGGGAACGCAGACTGTTTAATCAAATTGAACGATGTTTCGTGGGAGATTGTGTAACGCACAGGAAATATTCAGTGAATTCTAATTTTGAGACAGTTGGATAAACGCCCAGTAAATAAATTAAAAAATCTTCATCGATCGTTAATTTCATTTCTTTTAAATCTTTATCTCATTCTTAAATACAATTATAGAATGTAAAACTTTCGACAAATGGAATAAATTTTTAACTACTGGAATAAAATATTTGGAACATATTACTAAAGATGAATTTTTATTAAACAATATTTCGATTTAAAAGTAAGAAAAAGCAAGATAAACTTGAAGTCAATATACATATTAATGAAATTAACTTTACTAAAGAATTTTATTAATAGAAGATTAGAAAACTTTAATTATTCGTAAGAGATATAGAATCTAGAACATATTTTCTCGAGATCAGTAGGTCACCTATTCTAGACAGCATGATGTCGGCCAGATGAAATCGTAGATCGCTGGTTACCATAACGACCAACGGTTCTCCCTTTATTTTTCTACCTACCCCTAACATTGTGTATAGTATTCCAACTAGATCCCCTAGTCTTTCTATTCTGTATGATTACAAGCTTCTCTATTCAAAACCTCCAATGTTTTATTTTTTTCGCAGAATTTTTTATCCTGACCCTTGTTTCTGACAATTCAACAATAGATTTCATTTCGATTAAATGACGAGGAAATATGAATACCAATCCAGTATAATAATATTTCAATCTATATTCAAAGATTACATTTGCGAAATTAAATAATTCATTTTTAAATTTCGATAAAAAGAATAAAAAGAAAAAGAGGATAAAAAATAATTATATATATATATATATTAAATTTTGAAAACAAAAAATCGTCAGCAAAAAATAAAAATGAAAAAAAATCATCTCACCTTGGCTTAATACATTTTAAAGAAGGTCACATTATCATGATATAAATTTTTGCTGTAACAATCATCATTGCTATATAAGGAAATAGCATGATGCTTTTACGTAATAAGCAAACAGACGAACGTCAATGTTACTTGGCAAAATATGTAAGACTATTTGCAGAAATATTTTTCTAGGATTAGGAATATTATGATCACATAGAAAAACGATTTGAAAATCGAGCTAGCCAAGACCTTGAAGACAAAAGTCGATTAGATTGTTTAAAAAAAACTATCTGTCTTACATTTATGAATGAATCTCGTTTTAATTAAACGATGTTTTATATTTCTTACACTTCAACTTCCTTCATTTTATAATTATATAAAATTATAAAAATATAAATATTGAATGAATTTTAATAATCCTTTCTTCCTTCTAATTGATTTGTTTTTATTTGTAAAATGGACGATGATTTAAAAACTGTTTTTATGATCTAGTGGAAAATTATAGGTTTGTAAAGAATTCAGTGAATCGACAAAAAACTTTCATTTTTTTATCATAGACTGCATCAATGCACTTTGAAAATATATCTGTTAAAACAACAAGTTATTAAAATTAATTACAAAATAATGGAAAGTACATAACGACTTCGTTTCAATATGAAAAAGAACAACAATTATTTACTTGTCATACTGTTCTTATGAATAGAAATTTCTTCACAGAGAAAATTTATTATTTTACTAAATATCCCCTGAGAGAGTACGAACAAACATATTGCATAATAGATTTTCATTTTACTAATTACAAGAAAATTGCCACAATGAATCATCTTTTAATAAAAGTTAGAAAATTAATCCAATCTAATTTAATATATATATTATATTATATATATTATATATATTAATAATAATATAAAAGAATATCGTGCGATCTATACAATCTTTTGTGATCCTAAACTCTGATTTAAACATTCAACGTAACTTTCCCTAATAAAATAATTTCCAAATAAAAATTACTTATAATTCAATCAATAATATGCATATAAAAAATCTAAAATCTAAATTATTTTTAATTAATTAAAATTTAATTTTTATTAGCATTAATAATAAATCTTATATGATATATATAATTAAGATATCTTTCAAAATTACAAACTAATTTATATTGAGAAAATTCAAAAATAATATGTTCATATATTTTATAAGTAATAATTTTTGGAGAATATGATTAAAGCATAAATATTATTCAATGTTAGATGATGAGAAGATATTAAAGAAAATCTAATTCGCTGGAATTAAGATGAAAATTGTACATGAAATCAATCGATAAACGAATTGATAAAAACTTTGAAATATATAATAGACAGACTAATAATTTTAATCATTTTTATTATCTTAATTATTTTTAAAAATATAAAAAAATTTATTAGAAATTATAAAATATAGAATTGTGATATATTAGAAATAAGTTTATCAAGTATAATAGAAATAATATTTCAAAATCATTTTTAAATTTTCTTTAAATGACATACTGTATTTTTATTTTTAATAGACTAGCAAATAATTTTAACTATCTTTATACAATTATCTGTATACATTTTGAAATCTTTTTACAAAGTAATTTATTGATATATAAGATCTCTTTGTATAAGATAAAATATATGTAAATATATATTACAATCTGAAAGACAGTTACAATCGCATAAAATACGGTTTAGCTTTGATTCAATCGCTATTCAAAAACGTAGAATGTTATTAAGTATCAATCGGTACCGCTACTTTAAGATTAATTTTTTATCAATCTTTTTTTAAGATTAATTTAAGATCATGCTATATCATATTATATATGAAAATTCATATATTTTGTACATTTTATTTAATATTTTATGCTTATAAAAAAATATTAAATTCAGACATGAAATTCAATTATTAAATTATTCAATTTAATATCAAAATTCAATTATTAAAACAATACGTTATATTTATCAGAAAAAAAATTAATTTTTTATTATATTATATCATTAATCAAAAATGAATAAAATAGCAATGAACATTTTAATATTATTACATATATGTGATAAGCTAAGACAAATTAATATTACAAAATATTTTCAATAATTATCACATGTAAAATATATTGTGCACTATACAAAAGAATAAATTTATAAGTAAGTTTAATTTCTTTAATATTGAAAAGTTAATTTGTTAAATATTATTAACAATTAAATTGAATTTACAATTATTTTTTTATTTATTATAACTTTTCAAAAAGTATTTCAATTTCCAATAATAATCTCTTAATCATCAAAGTTCCTTTTTTAATTTTTAATTATTTAAAGATATTTTTTATAAAATATCCATAATTTAATATCTAAAAATTTATATATTTTTAGCAAATTTATATTTAAATAAAATATATAGTAAATAATGAACAAATACATGAATTGTAAATGAATATAAATAATAAATAAATAATTAGGATTAATGCGAAACAAAAATTCTTGATAAAATTATTGATAAAATTATTGATAAAATAATTGACCGATTCAGATTGTCAAGATATATAACATATAAAATAGTTTATTAAAAGAAATAAATAACAACGTAAAAAATGTTTAAGAAAAAAAAATATGTTATTTGTGACAAAATTTATGATATATAATATATAATAATACGTAAATATTAAAATTTTTTATACATTCAAAAAGAAAGGAAGAATATGAAACAGAACAAAGCTTTATCTTAAATTAAAATTATCGCAAATATTTTACATTTTTCTTCCATGTAAGAAGATATTTACAAAATTTCGTTTCTTAAAAAAATAATAATGTAAATATATATCTAGATAATATAAACAATTTGTATCTTCTTGTAAACAATCTTGTTAAGAAAGAAGATGTATTTTTTCTAATAATTTTCTACAAGAGAAAAAACATAAATATTATTCTTAATTAATCAATTATATTTTTATTTAAATTTAAATATAATATATTTTTGTTATATTATTATAATTATATATTGATTTATGAGATATAATATAAATTGGTTTATTGAATGGAATGTTTCAAAGTTGATTTATGAAAATGAAATGCATATAAAAAAAAAGATATAGAGAATTTATTTTTATGATATAATGTTGGTTATTCTGTACCTAACCTAATGTTATACATAGTACGATATTTTGCAATCAAGAAATTAGGTTAGGACTGAAAAATTATTATTGCGTTTCAGAATTTATTCGTAATTATTAACACATAACACAATTTATTACACATAATAGATAATACTATATCAATCAAATATTAAAATGTTGCGAATTGGTTTGAGAATTATACGCACTGCTATAGGAAGCAGAGCTTTTGCAAATGCACCGGCTCAAGAACAAGCAATCTCAACAACTTTCAAAGTTCAAGATCCAAAAGACTTTAATAATCGTGTTAAAAATTCTAAAGTGCCAGTGATCGTTGATTTTTTTGCAACGTATGTATATATTTTAATTATTGAATGATCAATAATTAAATGCATTATGAATAATTTATCTTATAGATGGTGCAATCCTTGTCGCATGCTTACTCCTCGTATAGAATCTGTAATTGCGGAAAAACAAGGAAAAGTTTTATTGGCAAAAGTTGATATTGATGAGAATAGTGATCTTGCATTGGATTATGAGGTTATTTTTTAGCTTTAATTAAAATTACTATTTATTCTACATTTTTTATTTTAAAATAATAAAAGTTAATTTTATATATAGGTTGGATCCGTTCCAGTCCTAATTGCAATGAAAGATGGAAAGGTTTTAGATAGAATTGTTGGTCTTCAGGATGTAGATAAACTTAAACAATTTGTAGATAAGTATTCAGAATAATGTAATCTATTTTAATTGTAATTTTCTTATGAAATGACTTGTAGTTATTGGGATATTTGTATAATATTATATGGTAAAAAATGTACAATGCAATATATAAGTTTTTAATTATAACATATATCTCTTATTTTTATAGATTTCATATACATAGGAAATTGTTAAATAAATTATTTTTCATGTAATAGTCAAATAAATTTAATTATTTAAATATTTACAAAAATTTAATATATCTATTTCATTAATAAAAAAGCAATATTGAATAATATATAAAAAAAATATTCAATAAAAATTATCAAATAATTGATAATTTTTAAATACAACTTTAGACTAATTATGTTTCAGTAGGCAAAGCTTGTAGAAGTCTTCTTGCTCTTTGATAAACAACAGATTCCACCTTATTTTTATTTTCTTCATTTTCTTCTACTTTTCTTATAACATCCATACCTTTCTTTAAAAGTTGTTCTCTAGCCATACCTTTACATCCTTCAAAATATTCTAAAACTGTTGGGAAAATATCATTTGGTATAGAAATTTCATCTAACAAATTCTCAATTAACCAAATTTGTCGTAATTTTTCAAATTTCCATTCAGTTCTTGCATACTTCCACTGTAAATAAAATTATAAAAAAAATATATAATTTGATTATTATTATAAATAATTGAACATTATTGAAAAATATAAGTACTTTTGAAACATAATTAAGTCCTTTTTTCATTGCTTCTGTTTTACTGGCCATTCTTTTTTCATTTTCTTTTTTCTCAGCCTTTTCTCTTTTTATCTGTCTCTTAGAAGGTTGTTTTGAAGTTTTTACATTACATTTATGAAGTTCTTCTATGTTATTTACATCATTTATTACATGTATACTATGAACAAAAATACTTTTAATTTAATATTTAAAACAATTAAAATAATAATGTAAATATGAAGTTATTTACTTTGCTTTCTTCTTTGGTGGTATTATCTTATTATTTATTTCTTCTTCATCTTGATTTTCTTTCATTTTAATAGAATTATCCTCTGTTTCAATTATTTTTGTTTCTTTAATTATTTCATTATTATTAATGGTATTTGATATTTTTCTTTTTCCCTTTTGTTTTTTATGTTTTACTGCCTGGTTATTCATTTCTTTTTTTTGATTAATATCATATTCTGAGATATCAATATTATTTATTTCAGTTGTAATTTCTGTAAATAATAAATTAAAAATTAATGAATTTTTTTTATAAAAAATTTTGAATTAAATTTATATCATAACCATACATGTAAAATTATAATGATGAAATTTAAATAAGATTTATTAATTATTTACCTTCTGATTTATTTATTTTCTTCGTTCGTTTTTGCAATTTTAAACTCTTAACCTCTAATTTTGATGTACTATCGATTCCCATGATATTATATAAATCAATGATATGTTTTATATATGAATATAATTTTGAATTTATGATGCTGCAACATTTAATGTGTATTTATAGTATATTAATATCTTTTGAAGGAAGAAAATATTAAAGATATTTACTAAAGATTAAATAATATAATATAAGAAAATAACTGCGTTCGAAACTGCGTACGATAACTGCATTTAATATCGCAATATCGTACTCTTACTTGTACTCTTTGTACAAAGTATATAGCATAGAATAATATAAGAATATCAAAAAGAATTATAAAAATTTCAATACCTGAAATTTGTCCTTTACAAACATAAATTTAATAAAAAAAAAAAGTAATAAATATAATATTTATATGACAGTTGATAGAAATAATATTCGAACCTTCTTTCTAGAAATTAAAACTGAATAATTTTTAATGTTTGTAGAAAATGATGCGTATAAAATGGATTAAAAATATCTTAGAACTCAGGAGCAAAAAAACATTATTAGAAAAAAGGTATATTTTTAATTACATAATATGTTTTTTTTCATACTCATTTTTAAATTATTGTAGAAGGTTAGAAAAAATTAGGAAATAAAAAAATTATTTCTTTATCTTATTTTTTATTTCTTATTTCATTTTCTATTCTTCTTATTTCATTTACTTTAATGTTTATATTATTATTAATATTTATATTTATATTTATTTTGAAATTTTGATAGAAAAATTGCTATATTATTTTAGATATGTTTTTCCTCAAATGTGTTCTACCTTAAGATTTAGTATCACTTCTAAAAGAAATGAAACAATTAAAAATGATGAAATTGAAAATAATATTAAAAGAAGAAAGCCTATAAAATTTTCAACATCTAAAGCATCAAAATTTTTTTCTGAAAGAACATCGAAAGATGCTCCACGATATCAAGAAACAGTTGTAATGACATGTTTTGCTATCTTTTTAATATACTTTTGTATTTTGAGAGAAGAAAATGATATTGATGAAGCTATGGCAAAGAATATACCACCAGAAATTTTAAGACAAATATATGGAAAATAAAAGGAATAAAGGAATGTAAATTTCTAAAATTAGAAAATAATTAGAAATAAAATTAGAAGAAATGAAGTAGATTATTTATATTTCATAAATATAAAATGTATTTCCCAATTAAATAGAACTTTAAATAAATAATTAAAATTTATTCATTATAATGGATATAATAATTCACCCCATATTATATTATTTATTATTTTATTCCATTCTATAGGTGGATGATAAATAATTGTATCTGGTATACATTTGCTCCATGTATAATTCCATGATGCTATTACTAATGTCATTATTAATATTATTGGTCTTTCAGTTCTATGTGAATGTATTTTAATATTAACAGTACCTGAAACAATCATATGATACATAAATAATTCAATAATAAATTAGTATTAAATTTACTTACCGCAAGTACTATAAGAATGGAACAACCATTTAAAAAAAGCATATACAGGCATAACTTGAAGATAAAATTTCATTCTTGTTAATAAACCTCCAAAGCTAATTAATGCTAATCTTAACTATAAAATAAATTTATTAATTATTGAATTATAAATATAATAAAAATATATTATATAATAAAAATTATATTATGAAATAATTATTATATACCATTGTAAAAACTACATAATAAACCCAAGTTGTTGGCATCAGAAACAATAAAATAGTAAATAATAAAGTTCCTACAAAAAGTTGATCAGGCTGATATTGACAAGAATCAATTCTTTCTCTTAATGGATTCTTCTTTTTACCCAAAAATAATCGAAACAAAGCAGTAATACCTTTTAATTGAATATTAAAAAGCCTAAATAAAAAATTAAGTTATTATATTTATACAATATATTATATACAAATTATATTTTTGCAATATTTATAACTTATTTTGGAATACCTTGCTGCATATACATAAATACAATATGCATGAAAACTGACAAGTGCTAGAAGATCAGCTGCTATTGCTATTTGAAATGTAATACCAAGTCTTCCAAACAGTACTAATACTTCAAATGTGAAATCCATTACAGGTTTCATAAATATTAAAAATGTCCACCACATATGTATATGATATAAAAAAAATTTTCCAAGCATATTGTTTAAAGCATGATTTAATTTCAAACCAGCTGGTACACCCATTAACCAATTAATTAAATCTTTTAAGAAGGTTACTACTTTCTGTAAAATATTTGCATTCTAAAATATTACATTTGTCATCAATTTAATATTATTTTTTGTGTAGATTTCTAATTTACCTCTGCATTGTTCAAAAGTATCTGAGAAGGAGAAGTATATTCAAAGTAATATAACAATAATTGTAATATAGAAATTCCTAACAACATATCTATTATCACTGCAAAAATATAGTTACCAGTCTTCAATGTGAACTTTTTGTTTTTTATTATAGTGATCAACATCCATTTTGCATTTTCTAACCATCCATTAACATGTAAGCCAAGAAAAGAATATTTTAAGATTGGTAATAATTTATTAGTTATTTTATTAAGAAAAAGAACTGGATAAAAATATAAGAACATATGATACACAAATATTATTTCTTTTATATAAATATATTTTTCTTTTTTCTGTATTTCTTTTTCAACTTGTTTGTCTTGTATAATTTTCATTAACTCATAAAAGTGATCTCCATATATTGCTCTTTGATCAAATAATTCTGTTTCTTTAAAAACTAATTGATCATATATTATAATAACTATATGACAATCTAAAATAGAAATTTCTTTATTGTTTAGAATAATACTTTTTAGAATATAATCGTAAATATTGTTTTTAGAAGATATAGGATTCAAACATATATAAAGCCAATCTAAATATTTTTTATCCATATGTTCTTGTTTATCTTCTGTACCAGAATAATATCCAATTATATTGGCATATTTCATTGTTTCAAAATTATTTATTTTACATACTCCAATGATATAAAATTTTTTAACTTCTGTACTATCATCATATACTACTTTACCAAACATGTATCCAGCTTTTTCTTCGTAAAGTCTGTCTGGTAAAAATATTAATAGATTTTTCATCATAGCATTTAACTTTTTCACTAATTATAAATTATATATTATTCAATAAAATAAAAAAAGAAATATTTTTCATAAATTTATATTAACACACATCAAAAATTATTTGTAATTTTTTAAATTTTTATCTATATTCTATCTATATATTTTCAATTTTTTTCATAATAATTGAAATTAATGCTTCAAATAAATATTGAAAAATATCATAAAATATTATTTCTATTTCCTTTCTTTCAACTATATATATAAATATATCGATGTTATTCTTTCAAATCATGTATTGATGATATGTTGACAAGCAGTCAGCTGTTTCCGGTTTGCAAAAATACAGGTGACTCGATAGAAATCTGTGAAAATCCCGGCTAATTAATTTTAATTAAATAAGCGATAGTGGACAGACAGCATCGAAGTAAATAACGAGTGTGTGACGAAGCTTTAATGTACGGTATTTTTCTCTCTTTAATTTTATTTTCGTTTAACGGATAATGTTGAAGGAAGAGCTTGAATCAAACACGAGAAATGGTGATAACTCGCACACGACTACACCGGACTCAGGAAGTAACGACGTGGCCAAAGAGTCGTATCAGAAGATCGCGATAGAAGAAAGATTGGCAAGCAAAATGTTTTCATACGCTAGAAAAATTATTCGATTTTTCCTTGCGATTATCTTTACGACTCTAGCTGCTCTACATAGTTCGTAAGTTTTAGGTTATAACAACTTTTAAATATAAAATTTATCAATATTAAATACGATATTATTTTTTCATTATAATATGATTTTTTTAACATTATAACAGGTGTTCTATAATTTAAAAAATACAGTTTTATAAATAAAAATAAATTGTATTTGTTTTTAACTAATAAGATATTGTATGCATCATTATTACATGTATTTTATTATACAACCATTATTTTGTTGCAGTTCTCCCAAAGTATCAAAACCTCCATTAGCTAAACCATTTTTTAATCAAAGCTCAGTTGTCTTAGATTTTTATAAAGGACATTTAGGAGCTATGATAGAAAGAGTTACAGAAGCAGATTTCAGTTTTGTTATGTATTATGCTCCATGGGATGCTGAAAGTCAAACTATACGACAAGAATTTGAAATGGTTGCTCAATATTATCATTCACAGGTATTAAATACAATTAAATCTATAATTGCTTGTTAGATTATAAAATATTAGATAATGAAATTATCCTGTAAAATAATATATTTTTATTAATTTATAGATTTTTTTTGCTGCCATTAATTGTTGGCATCCGAGCTCAGAATGTAGAGCTCAATATAATAAAATACAAAGTTATCCAGTATTAATGCTTTATCCTTCAAGAGATTCTGGTATAGAATATAGAGGTATACGTACATGGCCATATATGATAAAATTTCTTAATACAATTATGAATCCCATTATTAGAGTAACAGATAAAGAACAATTAATGAATTTGCGTGTTAATTATGATGTAAGTATAAATAAATAATTTATATTTTGAGTTGTAGAATAAATTTTCATTTATATAGAATAGAATTATTTTTTATGATTACAGGCTGTAGTAGTAGGATATTTTAATTTTACTCGATTAGATAAAACTCCAGGTTATAAAGAATTTTATAAAGCTGCTCTACGAACATTAGAAGAGGATCCTAATAGAGAACTGGTTTTTGCCATTGTTACTAATGCATTATCTAGTGAAATAGATTATAATATTTATAAATTTCCATCTGCAAATCTATTCATGTGGAGTGATTCTTTAGTAAGTAAATGAAAAAAATTTTTATATTGTATAATGGTAAACATATTGGATACATAAAGCAAAAACATTTGCATATATAGCACAATTAAATGAGTTTGAGAATTCAAATGTGTAGAGGTATCCAGAAGATTCTGAATGGACTTCCGAAAACATATTAAATTGGATAAGCAGTTCTATTCATCAACCAGTTCTGTGGCTGCAACCTCCTGGAGTAAAAGCACTAACATTAGCACCATATTTGAGAGAAGGACCTGTACTTTTTCTCTTCACACCTCGTAATCCTTTGCATCCTGAAAATTATAATTACAATCTGGTGCGTAAAATTTCAAAGCCAATTGTGGAATTTGAAAGATATGAAATAAGAATTAAATTGATTCTCTAGATCAGAGAAATTGGACTGCAGTATTATAATTGCGCAGATAATATCTTAGCTAAAGAGATAATTGAACGTCTTAGTTTTAAACGACGTGTTGCTATTGCAAAACATTTGGAGCGAAATAAACAATGTGCAAAATATTTGAAAGAAATGAAAAATCAAACAAATGAATCCACCAACAATATTTCGATTCAAAAATGGATTAATGATAGTTGTTGTGTTAATGTCATAATGAATAAATGTTTTTTGTGTAAAAAGAAAATATTAGATAATGCAGAAATGGAAACATCTATTTGTAAACTTACTTCTAAAAAACTTAATCATGTTTGTAAAAGTTCAGATATTTTTAAATTTTTAGTTATGCAAAATTTACAACAAAAACGTGAAATTTGTTGTAATCAAAATCATATAACGGTAAAATATGAAGAAAGATTTAAAACCAAAAGGTAGTTTTATTAAAATTTTTATTGAAATTATTTTTTTATTAATATTGATTAATATTTGATTATTATTTATTTTTGCAGTCAAAAGTACAAAATATCGGCATTTATCACAAAAGAAGAGGACGTACAATCTGCGGATGCAATAAAAGAAGCACACTTAAAATTCAACTGTAAAAAATGGATAACTGGAAACAAATATCATCAACCTATATTTCCGCGAGATAAACTTGAACATCCGAATATAAATTTAACGAAATCAGTATGTAAAACTAACAAAACATTAACATTAATAGCAATTGATAGTTTACATTATTATTATTTCGCGGAAGCTCTTGGCATAGATCTTTTAAAAAAGAAGGATAAAACTGCTATTGTTATATTAGATGTTGCTGTAAGTACTTGAATATATTTTTATATTAGATATATTATTAATTCTTAAATTATTATAGAATTATATTATTAATTCTTAAATTATTATAGAATTATATTATTAATTCTATATTAATTCAAAATTTCTTTTTTAGCATGAAAGTCAATATGTCATGCAGGAGGATTTTAGTCGATATACACTTATACAATTTATAAATAATTATACCCAAGCTTTTTTACAACGTACATTACGTTCTAATAATTCGAGACGTTTTGTTCAAAAGTTTAAGTCCAAAATTAATTGTAAAACAAAAGATGTACAAAATGTGTGCATACCAGAATTAACAACTGAAACTTTCCTTAATACTATTTTAGATTCAACAAAGGTAAATTGGAAAGAAAAAGACAAATTTATTATGAAGTTAAAGAATAATATTGTAAATTGATTTTTCAGGATGTGGTTGTAATGTACCATTCTCCTTATTGTGCATTTTGTAGTGCAATATTTTATGTATATTTGACAGTAGCTCATTATTTACATAAAATGGATCATCTTTTATTCGTAAGAGTAGATGGTGATAATAATGATTTACCATGGGAATATAACATGAATCGATTCCCGTCTATTCTTTTCTTTCCTGCTAAAAGGTAATTATAATTGTTATAATATTCATAATTGTATTCCATAACAGTTTTCTTATCTTGTTCATTTTAGAAAAGAGGATAGTACGGTATATCCGTTTTCTCTGCCAATTACTATTCCGAATCTTATAAATTTTATCTTAGCGAATTTGGATGGAGATTCGCATATTGAAGCGCTTATAAATATTTGTCAATCTGGAGCCGCTGGTGTGATTCCAGATGCATGCATCGCTCGAACTCGTTGGCTGTGTTTAGATATTATTCAACAACTACTTCGAGATTATCGAAAATTAATAAGGCATATTAGTCTATTAGGAAGAATAAGTGCTAGAAATAAAAAAAAAATTATTTTACTAAAATTGGCACACATTAAAGATATACATTTAATATTAGGTTCTACTATTGATCTCAAAGAGGAGCAACATAAAGTAAAACTAATTAGAAAAAAATATAGAAAATATTATAAAAATATTAGATCATTTGAATTAGATAGCAAAATAAATAGTAATAATAGTCAAGTAGAAAATCTTTTTCAAGAACAAAATGTTTTTGAGAAAAATATTAAAAACGAATTGTGATATCGATTTACAGATAGATATATTACAATGAATATTATTTTATTTAAATTCTTTTATGACATTGTACTAAATGTACAATACATACCTCAGAAATCATTTTATTTTACAAATGTAAAATATATTCAGTTGAATTATATATATCATATACAAATAAGTATCATAATTTATAAAGAAATATTCTGTAATATATACTTGCAAAAATAACAAAAATATTTAAATGACTTTAATACAAGACATTCCCTATCAAATGGTGCAAAAAATTATAACATCATATACAATTTTTATCATATTCTTGTAAAAAATGTACATTCATAATTTTTTATTTAAATTTTTATAACAATTTTGCAAGAAAAAAATATTTATACCTGCTATTCAAGTAAAGATAGTAAGTCATTGATAAGACTATTTTTTTTCAATGCATCATGGTTATAGAGGGAGTGTACATACAGAATTACTCATCTTTAATTAATATTCATGATGTTTAATACTGCAACTGAGAAATAAAAATAGTACTATTAAAAATATTAAAAAAAGAAAAAAAAGAAATGATATATGCTGCAAACTTTATTTTTAAAATTTATTTTAAAACTATAAGATTTAGAAAAAATTAAATTAAGTTTTAGCTCTCTAAAGTATGTGTATGTGTTTAAAAATGTTTAAAAATGTAAAAAAGAGAGAGAAAGAAAAAGATAATTTAATTCTTCATCTGATATATGTGATTTGCTCATACATTTAAAAAAAATGTGTGTTGTACATTAGTGTAAATATTGTTATATGCAATAATAATAATAAAAATATATGTTGATACATATATAAAGATATAAATTAATTAAAAAAAATAGAAAAATTGATTGTTTTTTAAAATTGTAATCCTTTAGAAAATTTATTATATTTTTACATTATATTTATCAAAATGAATTCGTAACATAAAACTTAGAATCTATTGATTGCCGTATCACAACCTTATATGTACGAAGATCGGATTAGAGATGTGATAAAATAGCGTGGGCCGAAAGTGGTCGATGGATCGCGTAATCTTGCGTTAGTCATTCTCCCCGTTTGCCTGATTTATTTATGGGTTGGGCTACTTATTCGATGTAATGAAATTCCTAGTAAAATGACACGTGATAAGAAACTCGTTTCTTCTATCGATTTAATTACTGATCTTTGATCAATGACAATATATGGCATTGAAAGAATTGTCAATTATTTCCACCATAAATAAAATAATTTAACATTGATTAAATTTTTTACTAATGATATCTTTTTTGAAAATTAATTTTTGAATTTTTTATAAAAAAAAACAAGAAGATATATATATAAATATTATATTATAACAATTTTATTAGATTATTTATTATTTTTAGTTTTGATTATAACCATTCTTAGTTATCATATATTATATATTTCTGTATTAAAAATTTACAATTTTACAATACAATTTTTTACAAAGTGCACAAAAAAACAATAAAAAAAATATTTGTTGCATAAAAAAAGAAAACAATCTAAAAATTAGAATAAATATCAATTGTTAGGATAAAAGAAGTTAAAATAATGCCAAAAAGGTAATAGAATTAATGAATTATATAATATAAATAATAATAATTATATATTTATACTTATTCTTTATATATTAATTATATATTTCAAAAAATTTAAATTATAAACTGCCATGTAAAAATCAGATAGTCCAAACGAAAAAAGACAGAAGATGGCGTAGCATTTGATTGTGAACCCGATTCTTCACTAATCTTGAAGATAGAAATGATTATCAACGCCTCCTAGTGAGCAGGATTGTAAAAAGAAAGTTGAAGAAACATTCATTTCTTTATAGTCTCCACTCTATATACAAGTATAACTGTATGACCGTGTGTACTGTGCCGCTGACAATGAGCCGCGGCGGTGACTGTGATAAGTGATCGCGTACCCTTCCTCGTCGCTAAACGCGTAGTGGCAGTGGAGAAAGATAGTACGTCGACCAAGAAAAGAGTCTACCTCTTGATGACTCGCGCTTTACGCAAGGCGCAACGTAGCCGGAGCTCACAATTATGTTCGATGTACCGCCCAAGTTCTACGAGCTGTGTCGCCTTTGTTTATCGTCGGACGGTGTCAAATTGTCCATATTCGAAGAGGAAGGCGCCCAGCGAAACTTCGCCGATAAGATATTAACGTGCCTCTCGATTACGGTGAGTCTCGTCAGGAGTTTTCACCGGGTCCTCGTGCCGAGACGAAGATAAATCAGACGCGACCATCTGTGGTTCTCTGAATGTGAATGTGTCTCCCTCTCTTTTACACGCAATCCTATCTCTCTTTCTTCGTCTCGCTTTCGTTTGTCTCTGTCTATATCATCTTCTATCTCTATTTCTCTTACTATCTCAAGAGTGCGTGTATGTGTGCGCGTGCCACGGGAGAAAGTTTGGCAAGAGATGTGTCCGCGAGATAAGCCGACTCACGGGGGATTTAAAATGGCAGTGATAAGCTGTACTCCTCGCTTGTACAGACCTCACGGAGAGGGGAGCAGCTCCTTATTTAGACGGCCTGTTATCAGGTTTCACACGCGGATTCCACGAGTCGCTGTCACATTTGACTATATTATATATATTTCTCTTTTCTCTTCATAATTTATTATTTGTTCTCATAGACGGTACACTCTCTTCTTTGAAAGAAAGCTCTGCTTCCGTCCAACCTACTTAAAAAAATTATTCGTTTTTAATATTATTTATCTCAAATTTTTATTTTAAGAGATTAGAATGAATTTTGCATTTCTCTATTTTTTTTATTTGTATTATAAAGAAGTCTATCTTTATTTTAATAACGGAAATCAAGTTTAAATAATTGATAAGAAAATATAATTTAACATATAATGAATAATATTGTATTTCATTGTCAGTGTTATGACTTTTGTTTAAGAAATATCTATAATAATAAATAAATATAATATAAAGTTATTTCAATAAAATTAATATTATAAGTGTAAAAAATGATGTATTAAGTAATCGAAAATGCAATGATGTAATTACATTTTATTCAGGTAAAAGATGGGGATTCTTTACCACCAATTATTTGTCACCGGTGTGTGTATAAATTGGATGTACTGCACAACTTCCGTGAAGTGTCACACAAATCTGATGTCATACTCAAACAGTACCTGGATTATGCCAAGCAGTTATCATCACATGATGATCAGGTAATCATTAAATATTTTTTTCAAATGCAATGAAAAAAGATATATTAGAATTTGTTGACGTAGGTCATACAATATGAATCATATCATTTTCTGGTTAAAGAGCTAGAATTAATTTAACACAGTAACATCAATGATCAGTCATTTCATTCTAAGTAATGATGCAATTGAAAATGTGCAACATGTGATTGTAGATAAGAATGTGCTTCAATACATGTATATTCCATATATTCTAAACACATGTTTAATACATACAGGATGATATTTATTTGCTTCTCTGCCCTGATATATCAGTAATTATATAAGATACTTCAAGGTTTCTTTTAATGCAGCCAACTTTGACCTTATCAATTTGATAATGATTACAGAATAGAAAAAAAATGCGCATAACTAATTATTTTCTTATGAATATATTCTAAACAGGTACAAGGTACAAATATCAAAATATTATATATAATTTTTTATGATAATTTATACAAACATCAATGAATGTTTATTTATTAAAATGTTAATAAAAATGAAATTTAAATATAATTTTTTTTTCTGTTATGTTAGTAATTTATGCTTATTTTTAAAAATTTTATATTTTTTATTTTAAACTTACAATAATTTGTTTTGTTTTAGAAAAAATCTTTCTCCACTGCCAAAGTAGCAGGATTAAGTCCGCTACAGTCATTTCTCCAATTGAACAAAACATTGTTCAATGAGGAGCCTAACTCTCCGGCCAGCATTAATCAAAACGTTATACCTCAGACTCAAACACATCATTTGGAGTTGTGCACCAATGACATGCCTGAGCATGATAACATTAAGTGTGAACCAGAAGATGATACATGTTCAAATAGTTCTGATCCAGATAGATTAGAAATAGAAGATCGGGATGAGCAGGATACTGAGGGGGAAGAAAATGGTTATGATATGACCATTAATAAGAGAATGAAAGTAGAAACAAATTATGAAGAATCAAAAACAAGTACCCCTAATCATAGTCCAGTGAATAGAATGGATACACCAGAAAGCAATTGTTCAGATACAAATATTGATCAGGAAACAACAAAGTTATGGCAAGCATTAGCAAAGTAAGTATAAAATTTTCTATACATTTTTTTTTACATTTAAAAATTTTTCAAAAAAAAATTTATTGAGTATAATATTAATAAAGTAAACAGTAAATAGTTATTAATAGTCATATATCATTGTTTTTCTATTTGTATTTATTTATACAATTTCAATCTTTTATTGTTTTTTTATTGTTTATTTTTTATTGTTAATTTATATTATTTTTTTATAAAATTAATCAAATGATTAGTGATATAATTTTATTTGTTTAATATATGTAAAATAAAGTTTTAATTTTTAAAAAATTTGTTTGTAATAAGTCATTTCTTCTAAAGATAACAGTATATTTGATTAATTATTAGATTTATATTATTTTTTGTATTTTTATTATTATATGTATATTATTTGAATATAATGTTTGTTTTCATTTTTCATGTAGCAATAGGAGTTTAGAGATTACCAGGACAAATGGTGACAAATTAAATAATGGATTCACTGGTGAAGCAACTAATTTGTTGCGTTCTTTAATCAACAATAGGCAAATTGGTATTACTGCAATTGATTCTGACAGAATATCACCACAAATTAGGTTTTACAGAGATACTCAAGGAACAACAATTGAACGCACTATACCCGACTGTTCCCTACTCGGCAACCGTACTAATGTGTCGTGTATAGAAAATAAGGTTTGTATATTTTAAAATAATATTTAAATTGAAATCTTTATCAGTATTTGATGAGATGAGGGCGTTCTAAAATATCATTAGGAATTTCTCTGAATTCCCCTTTAGGATTTTCTAAATGTATTTGAGATAAATCACAATTGAATATTAATAAAATATATAATGTTAATATAGAAACAGTAGTAAAAGTTGACTCTTTTTTCGAAGTTGTATCTTCCAAACAAAATTCTGAGATTTATGGAAAAACGGAAAATCTGTACTCTCTTTTATGTTCATACTCCTTTGACCCTGATCTTCGTGCAAATAAAAGTTCTTCCATGGAAAGTCCTTGCAGTTTGTTCAAAGCAAATACCAGAAAAGAACTGCAGGTATAGAAAAGAAGACAGGTCAGGTGACCCTTAGGTGTCAAGGGATCCCTTTGGGACTATTCAAGTCCCATCTGCTTGCAGGTAAGAGAAACGTGGTAGGCCTTGTAGATAATAGATAACTGAGAAGTTCTTTGTGATAGCTATAAGCATTAAGTCCACCATGTCAACCCGCTGTTAACAGATGTTCAGATAAGTTAGGTTTCTATAGATTTTTAAACGTGTATTGTTCCGCGTGAGGAATTCTCCAATTTCTTCTATAATAAAAAATAGGATTTTACTATTCTTTGTACTATTTTTTATTTTGTTAGCTTTTTGTCTTAATAATAAATACTTACAAAGAATTAGCTCTTCAATAAACTATCTGTTTTTTAAAAGAATTTTTAGCTATTAATATTTTTTGTAATTGAATAAAAATCACTGTTGAAATAATTGCAGAATGGATTTAAATGTAACAATAATAAAGATAGAATGATTTTTTTAAATTATTTAGGGTACGTCTGTGGACAGTAATCCGTCTAGCCCTGCCAGTGTTGGTCGAAAGGAAACCAAGGGTCGTAGAAAACAAAGTTATCCTAGCAAAGCTCCCATGAGTCCAGATGTCGTTAATTATCAACATGAATCTAATGAAGAACAAGCACAAGATTTTACAACATGGTCAAATAAAATGAAGGGGAAGGTACGATCGGTGTTACGAAACCTATGACGTCAAAATAAAACATTACGTTTGATTTTGCCATCATAGGTAGAGGACCAAAAACAACAATTTGATCAACATAGTGGTAACATAGCGAAAAAGGTTGATATGTCTTGCACAAATTGCGGCACTATGACTACAACTATTTGGAGAAGAAATATGAAGGGAGAAATGGTTTGTAATGCTTGCGGACTTTATTACAAACTTCATGGAGTAAATCGTCCAGTTACCATGCGAAGGGATACGATACATACGCGTAGACGTAGACCTAAAGGTGAAAAACCAACAAGGCATAGAAGTAAGTTTTATATCTATTTCATAATCATAAAAATAATTTAATAAAAACATTTAAATATTTTGATTTTATTATTTTTATATTATAAAGTTGAAATTTTTTTTTTTTTTTTTCAGAGAAAGGTGATTCAATTTTGGTACCACAATCGGAACAGATGGATGCAGAAAGTGCAGACATGTTAGCAGCCCTTCGGCGACAAATTCAGCCTCATTTAATGATGGCAGCCTTAACACCACCACGTATACCTGGTGCTCATCCACCAGCTCCTACCGCTCAACTTAATTATTCTCTTCCTTTACCTAGTTACATGATGCATGTAAGTAAATAACAATGTTTAACAATATTAATTGATGTTATTTTGTTATTATGAATTTGTAAATAATAACTTTTAATATTCATATATAATAGCATGTGAAAGCAGAAGGACGAGAACAATGTCATTTATCTACGGACATAGAAGAAACAGAAGAAGGAGATGCAGAGAACGTCTCGGATGTACCATTAAACTTAGTTGCGACGTCATTATCCGAAGAAGCACACTGAAATCATTTTGACCAGCTTTAGAACGACGTTGCTATAGGTATATATATACATACATATATATATATATACATAACAAAGAATCTCTAGACAGAATAGCCTGTCCGGTGATACACAGGGTGTAAAAGACGAGATTATTCTCCTTCTCTTTTCTGCCTCTGTCGTCCATGATCCTCTTTTTGGACTCTCCTTTTTTCTCTTTTTCTCTTTTCCACGGTCTTGAGAATTTTGAGATGGTAGAATATTGGGATGTGTATTTATCCCTTGAGCTACCAAGCCCGTGGTGCAGAGCGCACGAAGGAACGATGATATTAAATACGCAGTATTAATTACGTGGTTATTCAAAATATGTACATATATATACACGAATACGAAGAATATTTTTATACAAAATTTTCTACGCTTGCAGCTATAGAGAGCGACGGGCGATCGTTGTACATACACGCGCAAATTGTTCTTTCGGTGTCGCACGTATTTTACGCATTAAAAGGAATGGTGGTCGTTGTCTGTTTTCTTAGTGATATAAGAAAGTCAATCACCAGTGAAAGTTTTTAGAACGGTGCTAGATTACTGTTCGGAAAGGTTTAGAAATAAAGAAGAAACAAAAAAAAAATGATTTGTCGCTAAAAGATTAGTGAACAAAATTTAACCGTTTTGTTCCACGGGCTTTTAGCTGTCAGTGATGTTACAATTGCAAGTAATCTTTTGTTTTGCGTAATATTTAAATTAAAAAACGTCCCAACCGAATTTAACTAGTGAATAAAATCTATTTTTCAATTGATTTTAATAACGAATGAAAATTTATTATTTGCTTAATTAAAACTGGAAAAAAGGAAAATATTAATGGAACAGAAAACGGTTGCACGATGTGACAAATGTTTATTAAAAAAAATATATATCATATATATCAAAAAGTTAGAATCATAAACGGAAAATAATATGTTCTCGGTAATTTGAGCTTTGTCAAATTACATTTTTACTAGTATAATTTTTAACATCATACTCTAGTGGCCTTTCAACAATTTGTCTCCTTTCTCTTCCCTTTTTAGTTCTTATCGCAGTAAAAAGTGCAGATAATTTACTTACAGATACAATTTTAATTTATGATGTAGATTACTTTTTTACGTGAGCACGAGACTGCCGGTATAAACACATTTAAATACTCTTTCTATCATTTATGTATTTTGTTTTCCCTCCTTTTTTTCTATGTGTTGGAAAGCTATTTGATTGTTCATACAGTCATCAATAATTTGTACTTAATAGACAAAGCAGCACACCACCATATAAGCTAAGACCCCGAAAGCAATAAAAAACGCGATGGTACGTAGGATAGATTGTCGTCATACAATACTCGTTTGCGTGCTCTCTCGACGACAATTTAAACATACAAGAATTTCAGGAACTAATATTTAGATAACATTCATTTATATGCCGGACGTTAAAAATAACAAATTTTATTGCTCCATAATTGCTGTAGATACATTCACATAATCTCTTTTCAAATTTCTTCCTTAACTCTATTCACTTTATTTTATTTCTTTTTTATATTATTCAAAAAAAGAAAAGAAGAAAATTAGAAATATTTTGGTGTAGATAAACAAAATTATTCGTTTCTTTCTAAGGGTTATCACTGATCTCTTTTTTCCAGAATGTACAGATCACACATTAATAAACAGGTATTAAGCAATCCTAAATACCACATAATACGATGGCCAGTGCATCTACTCATGTATCGTTATATCTAACATTATATACCTAAACAACTTTGCCAAAAATAGATTTAGTCTATGTAACATAGAGTATAGTTAAGGGCATGCGATAAAAATTAACATTTTATCTTTCTCTTTTACAACTTCATATACAGCATTTACATATTTCTTCTTTATTTTTCTTTCTCTTCTTACAGCTTTTCTTATCAGTGATACCTCTTAGCGTACTACCGCTTTATAGAATTTTTAAATTCACTTACAGTAATTAATGGAGCAACTTAGTTTTAGTCGTTATCAAAGGAGCCTTATAAACACACTCGTATAAATATATATACACGCGCGCGTACAAGCGCGATACACACATTTTACACTTTCACTCATACACATATTGCATAAATACATTCTTTCTTACACTTATATACGAGTATAAACGATACCATCGATCAATGCTATTCCTTATTTTCAATATCGTAATAAAAAAATATTTCTTTTAAGCATATTATAATTAAAACATTAATATTATATTTACATTTTCATTCAATATTTTTATTAATGAATAATAGAACGCATAACAAAAAGAGCAAACAGTAATTATTTTTTAGCTACCTGTTTTCATTTTATAATATGAATTTTATAAATATGAATAGCATTGAAAAAAATGGTATCTTTACATTGATAACACCATTTATTTGAGAAAGAGGCATAAACTATGAAGAAGTTTTACATAATTGCGATCCAAATAACAGATTGCTTAACTTTTTTCTTGTACGTCGAAACGATCCTTCCATTTAGTACGTATTTGATATACTTCCTGTTTTCCAAACAGGTAACATATCTTTTAAATAAGTCTCGACAAATGACTATGTTTTATATTTAATTTACATTTACATGTATAACAAATTTGTAAATATCAAAATATTCAAAATTTAATTATCTTTTTTCCAGATATAATGCATAATTTTAACTTGTGACTATGTATAGTTAAAAAAAATATTCTGTTTTAAGAAAATATACTTATTTAAAAGATACGTGATACACATTTAGGCTTAACATCTTAACTAGGGGATGAAATTGAAAATTAATCAGTTGATAAAGTACATAAAACTTGACTTCTCTCAGTCAAGCTATAGATTGCCAGTTTTTAAATTCTATTGACAGAAGATTGTAGAATACCATTTTTAAATGTACCATACGTGAAGAGAATGAACTTATTTATGAAATAACATTGATAAAAGAAAATGAAAGCAATGGACAGTTACTTCGTTAGGCATTTTTTTTTCTCTCAGTTATAAATATTTAGCTCGTGGTAGCTTGTTAAATAACAGAAAAGCATAACTATCCTTATATATTTTTTTTTAATTATTATTATTATTATTATTATTATTATAATTATAATTATTATTATTATTATTATTACCATCGTAGATGCGTAAGTAGAATTAGGTTTGAGCTCTCTACTAATTCTGAAACTAGAAGATATTTTTTATAATTATTAGAATCGAGAAATCGAGTATTGCTATTATATATATATATATAAATATATATAAATATTATTGATATCGATTTGATTTAAACGTTAAAATTTTTTTTTTTTAAATAAGATTTAGTTGCAAGACCGCCACTTGACAAAGTTCGTTTTTTTAATAATAATGAACGAAAGAAAAAAAAGCTGAGGCTTCTTATAGATTTTTTTTTTTTTTATGTATCAGTATTCTACGCGTTTGACTTTAGCTGTTAAGAGTTTTAACCACACTACTTAAAAGAATCCCCGATGGCGAGATTTGTCTTACTTAATTATTAAATTATTTAGTTATCTTCCCTTTCGAATCCCTCCCATATCCCATTACCCATTTCCCCCATTCCCCTCCCCCCTTCTTCCTTCGTCCCTGTTTTGTACGTCTATTTTTACACAAACAATCCTTCCCTGAATAATTATTTAAACTATAATTTATTGTATTCACCGTTTTTTGCACCAACGTTTACGTAAGACATATTTTTTGGCAACGACTGGCTTAATTTATTGTTTCTTACATTACTTTATACGAGTTTCGCTCTTTTTTTCTTTTCTTTTCTTTTCTTTTTTTTTTTTTCTTCTTTTTTTGTAAAAAAAAAAGAGAAATAAAACAATACAAACATACGTTAGTTAGTAATGATCAGGCACTGCGCGTATGGTCATTCCCTCCTTTTCTGCGAGATACACTCGGTTTTAATGCGGTACGAGATGCGGACGGTCAATGCTTTAGGTGCCTTCACCTGGAGATTTCGTTGAATACAGATGCTCACGTGCACGCGAGTATAGATACATTTATTGTAACGAAAATCGTTTTCACTTTCGATCCATCAGCTTTTCTCTTCAGCTTGCGAAACGTGCCTCTACGAATTTATATTTCTTCGATTTTTAATCGCTTGTTAAACGGGTACAAAAAGAAAAAAGAAAGAGAGGGAGAGAGGGAGAGAGAAAAAGAAAGTAAATGGCGATTTTATAATTTAATTACCGGCGATGTAATCCCGGATATGTACAATGGAGTGGAGTTAAAGCTATGGGTCGAAAGTAGACAAGGTCAGTCCGAGGTGCTTCGTTACCACGAGCAAATCTTCGTACGATAAGAAGAAGACTGTTTTTTTTTCTTTTTTTTTTTTTCTTTTTTCTTTTTTTTTTTTTCTTTTTTCTTTTAGAATCGTGGTTACGAAGCATCTCGTGTCCACGATGAACAAATGTATACGAAAGTCTCGAGGACAAGAAACAAAAAAAAAAACGAGACGAAGAATGCATAATTGTACATGACAAAGAGAGAAGGGGTTTTCGCGGGATGATATGAAGAAAAAAAAAATAATAATAATAATAAAAGAGGTAAATCGTCGATACCTCTACGATTTGAGTCGAGGAATAATTAATTATTAACTCGCAGCTTTGTTCCGTCCGTCTGCGCGACCGTGAATCTTTTGATTTCGCCGGGTTCCTCGGTAGAAATCCTAAGTCACATACATAAATACACATACCCATTAAATACGCGTTTATTACGCATTACACACATTATACACACATGACGTACATTTACATTGTACGTAACTTAATGAATACGTATACACGATATATTAAACGGTGGAGAGACAAAAAATGATAACAGAGGCGTAAATCGTAAAAACATTGTAAAAAGAATTTAAAAAAAAAAAAAAAAAAAAGAAAAAAAAGAGAAAAAAACATGGTAAAAACTGGAAGCGCCAAGACCCCTTCCCCAGTTCTTACACTGAGTATTAAATCTGTACTAATCGACTGAGTATTATTTTTATATCGAGCGTAATAATATTAATAAACGGATATAAATTAAAACGTGAGACACGGATTGGTGAGTTAATCGTACGTGAAGCCGAGAAAGAATTATTGTAAAGGCAGTGGATGATGAATGGAGAGATGCGTTTTCTTTTTCTTTTCCTTTTTCTTTTTTCATTTCAAAAACAAGTGATTGAAAATAAAAGGAAGAAAGACGATATAGAACGAAAAAATGTATCGCGATTTATAATTTTTAATAATTATTGTTCGAGGAATAAAAAGAAGAAGAAAGAAAAGAAAAGAGAAAGAGAAAACGCATGCGACTGATAATTGTGAGTGCCCTGATTACAATATTTTGTATACAACCATATAATGCGAACCGAGCGAAGAAAGAAACAATTTCGAATGAAAGAAGCAACAAAGAGATAGAAAAAGAGAAATAATTAATGTCGAATTCTAATGCACGATCTGATGAACCAGCGTTATGTATAAGAGCGTTGCGGAGCTCTGACGGCCGGAAACTAACTTAAAACAAAAAAGTCGTTAGCATATTTATGCACTTATGTATGTTATTAAATACGCGATGATATAGCAATAGAGTGATAACGAAACGATGACAAAAAAAAGATATAAAGAAGAAAATGAATTACTTTTGTATCCACGAATATACGATAATAAGTTAGTTCGGGCTAAGGCCAGCAGCTGTTGAGATTATTCATGGTTGTGTGTATCATTATAAGTATTTTGAATTGTTGAATAGTAATTAGTGTAAGCGGTGGCTTGAACGGGGCGACGTCCAGCGCCCACGAATGCACCATAAAGAGACGTCGCGTCGTCCAAGTTCGGTCTCAAATATTTCAGAATTGTCGGATATTTCTTCTCTTCGTTATTCGAACATTTATCTTTCGTACAATCGACTTGCTAAATTCACTTTGCCTGTGTTTTAATATATATATATATATATGTATGTGTGTGTATATATATATATATATATATATATATATATATATATATATACACATATACATATATATATTCTTTTTTAATGTAGTATTTGTAATGAGTCGTATATCCTATATATGAAATTGTTGGGATATTTTTTTAATTTATAATTTTAACGTGAAGCACGATAAGAGAAGAATCACCCATGACAGGTGTACCTCTAAATACTCCATTGATATTACGGGTGTAATTTTGCAAAGATATTTTGTATCTTTTTATGTATTATTTCTCTGATTCAAAAATTTCATCTATCCTCATTTTTATTTCTTTTTTTTTTCAACGAGAATCTTTTAAAAAGAAATCTCTTTTTTTCTTTTTTTATATCATGTAATGATAAGATATCTGTTAAACATTTCTAAACTATTTATTGAATTTTTATGTAATTTGTTAAAAGTTCTTTTATAGACGACTTTTTTCTTTTACTTTTTTTCTTCTTTTAATTTTGAGACCATACTTTGTACACATGCACGTGATTCTGTCAACGATTCATCAATGAATCTTTAGGGGAAAAGAAAGATAGAAAAATAAAAAAAAAAACAGAGCGAGAATTGCGATTACTCGACGTCTCTTATTCTTGCGCCTACCGCCTAGCTAAGTCAAAAAAGTATTGTACGTACTGTGTTTGTTGTAAGCACGTTTGCTTTCTTTTTTTAATTCTTTTTTTACTCGATTTTCTAAATATATTAAAAATCAACGTTTGTTCTTAATTCTCTCCTTTTACTTTTTGTCTTTTTTTATCACATATAAAATCGTCTGTTTTGCGCAAACATGTCGATACAACAGACACAGAAGATCGCTGGGCAAAGGACCAAAATGTACAACTGCGTTTGCCCTTTCTTACGGTTGGTACGATTCGTTTTTATAAACGTATAAAACGAGATCGAAGCTGTAATTGTATCGAAGGATTTTTAAGCAATGTTGACAGATTATTTTGGGGGGCATCTTATTGCAAGGGCATTGTTGTGATACCACAGATGCAGCTTCATTGAAACTTAAATAAAAAAGTAATGCGTTAATGATTTGTTACGATCAATGTTTACTACCATTGGATGCGTGTGTTTGATACTGTACATGAGGAATATAATTTTTTTATATAAAAATCTATTCGGGAATGAAACACTAAAACGAGTCGATATCTTTTTATTGAAATAATGTCATTTTACATTATTTTCCATTTTTCACATTTTAAAATGTGGAATAACATTGCATTAAAAATTTTTGTACTTTCTTTTGCTTTAGATAAAATGAGCAATTTTAACTGTTTTTATCTTTTTTCTCTCTTTTTCTTTTCATACAAATTATCATTAGTTTAAATTTGAAATTATTCGGACATTGAACAACGTGAGTCATTTTATATCTGATATAATGAAATTATTTATAAAACATAATAAATATTTTTATAAAATATTTAAACAAATTAAAATGAAATTTGAATATTTAATGAAAAAAATATTAATCAATGGATAATTTTTACTTTTTTTTTTTGTTTGTATTTTTAATCTTTATTGCTATTTATTTAAATTATGAAATCATAATTATTTATTTAAAAAATTATTACTAAATTAATAAAAATAATATATTTTATTTATTATATTTATATATTATAAAAAAAAAGATTTTGTATGAAAAAAACTTGAAGTTGATGCACGTAGTAAGATATTTTATTTACGTCATTTCCTACCATATTGCGCCTTGAATTCATTCTTCCGTTACTCGCCATCTTGTCTTTGATGTGCGCGGATGTCTAGTACTTGATCTAAAGCTGATTTTTCGTATTGAAGTGCTGTTTTTATTATTTCTGAAGATCAAGAAAAATTCAAGAAAATGAGTTACGGCAGACCACCGCCTCGTATTGATGGGATGGTTTCCTTAAAAGTAGATAATCTCACGTACAGAACGACGCCGGAGGATTTGAGACGCGTGTTCGAAAGATGTGGTGAGGTCGGCGACATTTACATCCCTAGAGATCGCTTTACTCGAGAAAGTCGTGGATTTGCATTCGTCAGGTACGTTAAAAAATAAGTTTTCTTTTCATATTTATCAATCTTAGTTACATTTTGCTTATGAGAATATATATGACGTCATATAATATTTAGACAATGAAGTAGATAGTAATAAACATCACAATGTATATTATCTAATTAATTATTTGCTCTTCATAAATCGAAAGTAACATTTTTATTATTGTGAATCTTTATTTTAGATTCTATGATAAACGCGATGCAGAAGATGCATTAGATGCTATGGATGGAAGGTTGTTAGATGGTAGGGAACTTAGAGTTCAAATGGCACGATATGGACGACCAACTTCACCACACCGAAGTCGTGGCAGTCGTCGACGAGGAAGGTGATTATTATCAAAATACTTTTAATTACGTATATTTTAAAGTGAAATAACCATATTATTTGTATGTAGATCACGTAGCAGGAGCAGAGATCGAAGACGCTCACGTTCTAGATCACGTAGTAGATCAAGAAGTCGTGATAGAGATCGTAGGCGTTCATATAGTCGCAGTCGTAGCCGCTCGCGTTCTGACAGTAAAAGCTCGCGTGGAAAGTCTCGTTCTCGTAGCAAGTCTCCAGATAGACAAAAAGATAGTCGTTCCAAATCAAGGTAAATTTTATATTAAATTTATATATTAAATTTTTAATAGTATAGGATTTGTAATAAAAAATATTCACATAATTTTATCTTTACAGGGACTGAAGTTGAACCATATACAAGTACAACTATGAACAGATGCACGCGCCGCAAGTGCAGAATAATCGTTTCTTGAGAACAAAAAAGGTATTCTATTACCCTCTATATCTAGAGCAACACTGTCGCACGTTCACATTTTTTCTGTCACTTACATATTAATTATGACAACGCACTTCTTGGGTGAAAAAGATAAAAACCCAAAAACTAATTTTAATGTAATGTATCTAGACTGTTAGTTTATTGGACTCGCGAAGATTTTCATTTGCAAGTTTTCATAATTATTCTTACTCTGTTAAGTGATATATTGTCTCAAGCAGTGCTTATTCCTGATCAGAAGAAAGTAAATGTGTTTTTCTGTTTTCGCGTGTATGGACGTTGTTATAGCGACCGAAACAGCTTGTTTTGATCAATGAATTAAAGTTTGTTATAATATGCTCTAGCACTTATATGAATGATCTTTTTGAATTCTGCTCTTAAAGGTAAATTTGAATTTTGGACAAATAGAGCAGACAATATTCGAATTTACACTTTATAAATAAATAAAAAGAATTGTTATTAGTTTGATCATATGATATTTTTATCTTATATTCAAATATAGTGTGCACAATTTTTAGTATGTCTCGATATAAGTGGATTAAAAACAACATTTCATTTTTTCCCTTCCACTTCTTGAGTCATTATGAATATTTTTAACTATATAGTATAATTAAGTAATAATTAGAAACCAACTGTTTCGATAAAATATCAATTGTGAAATCGTTTTCTGTTATTTTGAAATTGTTTGAATCAAGCAAGGTGGATTAAATTATTCCTGGAAATACATGAGGGTGTTAATATGGTAATTAGCAGGTAATGTAAACTGTATGTGGTCGACTTGAGTCCGACTTCTGTATAAATTTTAAGCTAATATCTTTAAAAGAATTTTGAGTTCTTAGTTTTCTATTATTTATGATTACCTAACTCTCGATTGATAAATCAATATTACGACATAATTAATCTAAAAAAAGAGAGAGAGAGAGAAACAAGAAAAATTAAAATCGCGATATATATATATATATATATATATAGATTGTAGACATAAGTTCTGCGTTTCTGTAACAGTATACAGATTTATTTATGTAAGTTTGCCATTTATAATAAAGTGTAATAAAATGCAGAAGACGGAACTATTCACATAGTCTTAGACAGTGTTTAAATACTACACATATAAATGTAGATAATACTGTCAAAAAAATAATTTCAATCGATGATTATATTATATTATTTATATTTATCTATGAAAAAATTTAAATATCATAATTTTGTATTTTCGACTATCTAGTACAACAAAACTAAAAATAATGTCCCCAATTGAGATATAAATTTGATAATATAGTAATCAAAGAGATATATTCTATATATTTTTCAAAACTTTTATTACTGTATTTTATTCATTTATTTCTAAATATTATTTCCTCGAATCTTGTATAAAATAACATTAATCGTAGATAACTAATCTTAGGTAGACTAAATTTTAGTATTTAAAATTGGCTTTATTGTTATTAATATTATAATTAATCGATCGTCAAACATCTTTCAACAAAAGATAAAAAGATAAAAATCCTCACACACGGATGTAACACGTTTATTCCTTATAACTAAGTTGTAATTTTATGGTGCCACAGGCGGTGGAAAGGAGTGGCGTGGCGAGTGTAGCTGATGATGGGGTAGCTGAGAGTAAGCAGTAAGCCGAGTAGCAGGGCTGTAAGCAGTTTGCAGTAGCGAGCGGTTGGTGGTCTGGTGAAAGCAGGTTCGCGCGAGTCGATCAGGGCGAGAAAAAGAGAGAAAGTGTGTGAGCGAAAGCTGTCTCTCTCTGTGGGGGGTCGGCGTGCAGAAATTGCAGAGGGTACGGTCTCGAGAATGCAGACAAATTTGCAGAGAGCACAACGAAAAGCCACACACAGTTGCTGGTCTTGACCACCGTCCGGTTTGCAGGTAGCACGTGAACATCACCAGACCTCGCGAGCGACGACTCGACATTTCAACTTTTATGTCTACCAATTGTTTCGCGTATTTCTTAAAAGATTTTTGGCAATGTTGGTTTATTCGAAACCAATTATATATTATTTTATTCCCAGCTATATAGATTTGATTCATAAGTTACGAATTTGAATCGTAAATATAAATATTTTACAAATTAATCAATATAATCGCAAAGTGATTTAATTTTATAGTTACATTTTATAAATTTTTAAAAGTAGTTTTTTTCAAAATAATTTAATATATGTAATGAATTTTTAAAACAATTTTATTTTGACTTTCACTTTTTTTATTTTTTTTTATTTTTGTATTTTTTTTTGATGATATTTTTTTCTATACAATTTTTAATTAAAAACTTGATAAATCCGTTTGTTTAATATATTTACAAAAGAGTCTTGCATCGCATATCGTCCTCGGTAAGATCTATAAAATTAATTTTTATATGATCATCGCTTGAAACACTTGCCGCCACATTTCAAATAATTGAAAGAAGTGAGGGAGGGAAATGGGAAAATTCTTTTGCTTTTCCTGTGTTTTTTTTCAGGTTTTTCAGGCATTCGTCATTAAAATAGTAAGTATTTTAGAGGTAAGACAATGTCACAGTTAATAAAAGATTTTTTTTTTTTAAGGAAAGAAGGAATCTTTGTAGAGAAATGAAGAGTTCAATCAATAAAGAATTCTTGTTGAAGAAATAGAACTTTTTATTTCTTATTTATATAAATAGATGATTATAAACCCTCTAAATATTCAAAAAAAGTCTTATTTTTTAAAATGATATAAATCTATAATATTTAATAATTCTTCTAAATTATAATAATAACAACAAGAAATATTTTACACTTTTTTGACATCATTAAATAATCATTGACTAGATGTCAAATTTTTATCATTTATATTAAAGAAAAAAATTATTCTAAAAAAATATCTTTTAACACTATGCTAAAAATATTTAGATGGCTTTATATAATGGCTTATATGTAAAATTACGCTTATATTAAAGAGAAAATTTTTAACATTATGCTAAAAATATTTAAATGATTTTATGCGTAAAATTATGCGAAATGTGTTATAACGCACATTTCATTTAAATAGTCTTATGTTTTTAAATATTGAAAACATGCAATTTTACGATGTAAAAAAAATCACAGACTACTTGTCCTTATCCCTATTCTCTGTACTTTTCTTCAAAATATATGGCTTGCAATAGAGAGCACCTATGTATAATAAAAATGCTATGATATGTCCAGAAAAGTATACTTGTTTACAAAACTGTAAATTTTCTTTAAAATCTAATACTAAGAATTGTGTTCCTAAATATGCCATGCAAGTTGTTTTTTCATACCATCCTATTATATACCACAATTTTTTGGCCTAAAAAAAAAGTAACATAGTGAACATTATGAATATAAATAAATATATATAATTAAGAATACAATTAAAAATGAAACTTACAATACTATTTTCTTTACTTTGTTGATAGAATTTTATAATTATATCTTCGGATAACAGAAAAAGAGGAATTTGACAATTACAGAGAAAGTAACCAGATGACCAACCATGCCAAATAGCAGAAAGTGTTAGAGTTGCAAAAGTTCGTAAACTTTTCAATGGAAATCGTTTATAAATGTAAACACCAAACCAATATTGAACACAACCATTCCATGCTTTCATAGCTGTTCTTGTTGAGTTACATTTTTCTAATTTCCAAACGTTCATATTATATACAGTATCAAAATTTAATTCTTCATTTTTCAATTTTTCAGGCATTTTAGATCTGTAATATTTAATTGATGTATTTTCGTTTCAAATTATAATATTATTATTATATTGAGAGAAAAAGTTATTCTTACAGTTCCTCTGTTGTTTTATAATCTTTTGGTCCTAGTCCTTGTATAGGAGTACATGTTAAAGGATATGCACCTAGTCCAGCCATTTGACAACCACATTCTGCTAGACCCATTCCAATATACATTCTTAATCGAAAAACTATAAATGTGGGATACATATAAAAGTGTCTATAAAGGAAAGATCGTTCTGCATATTCCTCAGTTAAAATGTACTGAAATATAAAATGGAACTTAAATATTTATAGTTCTATCTATATCTGTTAAAGCAAAGGCTGATATTACTCTGACAGGATACAAGTAATCCATTATAAAAAATAACACAATAAAACATGCAATTTGTTTAAGTTTATAAAATGTGAGAGGCCATGGATCTACAATTTTAGAAAATGGTTTGTGTAGATGGTCCCAATATGTTCTGTACCGATAATATGGCCCTATAAAGAGAAATATACTACTTAAAATAACATTAAAATTAAATTACTTTTAACAATTAAAGAATTATTACCAGTCATAAGTCCCATATAGCCAAAACCATAATGAAAAACATCTAAGAATCCAATATTTTTCATTGCTTCAGAATTTATTCCTTGTATATCATCAATTGGTGCATTAATAGAATCATTTATTTCAAATGCTAATCCAGATAATTTTAATGTTAATATCATGAGTATTAGATTTGTATGACTTGGTGCTATTGGTAAACCAATATAATCTCCTAGTCGAGACAAAAAGAGTAAATAAAAAAATGAAAAATAAAAGCTGACCAAATGACATTTCCTGTAAATACAAAAAGATAAAAGAGATTAATATGTTAATATATTTTATTTTAAAAATAATATATGAAAAAATATTATTATATATATATATATAATTATATTTATTATATCTATAGTCATGTGTATTTATATCAAATTTTTTAAAATTAAGTTAAATTTTTTAAACTATTTAATAAATTAATAAATATATAATTAATGAATAAATGAATAAAATTTTTTCTGCTTTATTGGATTTTATTTAATAATATAAATTAGAAATTATTTATTAATTATAAATTATAAATTAGAATAATATAAATTTATTATTCTTAAAAACATGTATTAATATTAATTTATTTTTAAAAAAATTAATTGCTTGTTAATCATTAATAATTACTCATTGAAATTTAATTGTTGCATAATAACGAGTTCTTTTTAAAATAGTTTATTAATTTTCTTGAGAATTAAATGAATATTACGAAATGAATATTAATACATTTAAAATAATAAATTTTTAATTTATTTACAATTTAAAAACAAAATTATATTATCGAATAAAATGTAATAAATAATATTAAATGTGATAAATTATCAATCATTATTGTTTTAAACATATATAATTTGGTAACATGAAGATCATTATGATATCTAATAAAATAAAATAGAACACTTTTAATTAATAAACAAATATATAAAAAGTTAAGTAATATATCATACTTTGGGGAAAGCTTGGTTATGATAATCGCATTAATCAGAGTAAGCATGAAAGGATAAAGTATATAATTTCCAGAACAAATTGCCATCACTACAATACCAATAATTGTGCCGATCCATTTTCTTACATGTGGATCTTCAATTTTTCGATAATAAAATCCAATAAATACACAAAATAATAACAGCGAAACGTAAATGATATCCGACCACATCTTGTAAGTTTTGCTGCAGAAACTCTACTACATTCTATATCATTTCCGTTCTTTCAGTATGCATATATACTATATATTAAATTCGTGAACTTTGTATTGACCTAATTATATTATTATTATTATAGAAATTTATTATTATTACTAATTTAATTATATTTATATTTCTTTTTCTATAATTTACAATTTAAAATATTTAATTACTTTATTCCATTTTTTTATTAATTATTAATATTTTATTGATTTCTAGCGATTAAAAAAAATTATGTAGGAGTAAAATAAAACATGAGTAAAGTTCAGTTATTGTAATAATTGTATTTATATATAATTAAACAAGGATATTTTCATCAAACGCATATTGTAAATGCGTGAATCGATTTAATTAATTAGTATCAATATGAAAGTAGATTTTAAACTGTTCATCATTGTTAATGTAATAATTGCTGTGACATCAAATATTTTATAATTGATCAAAATGAAACGTTCTAGGATTTTTTGCCGAGTGCTTTTTGCCTAAGTTCCGTTTTTCTCTGTAGAGCAAGCTCCTTCTGTTTCTTCTCGGCTTCTCGTTTCCTAGCCGCTTCTTCTCGTTGTTGTTTAACTATAGCTAATCGTGCTAAGTCCGCACGTGCTTCATCCGTTTTACCTGCCGCATGTAATTTCTGGTAGTTTGCATATGCTCTTTGTCTTTCTAATTGTTCTCTGAAAAAAGAAAAGGAAAAATTCATGAAATCTAGAATATACATATTTTTTTGTATGTCATAAATTTGTACCGTTCTCTTCGAGATAAATCTGGTTTTGCTGAGTCTAGAGATTGATTTAATTGCGATAATTTTTTTGCCTTTTTTTGAACTCTATTTGGATTTTCAACTTGAATTAAATTTTCTACACCCTTTGTTTTTCCCTGTAAATTAAAAAAATTAACATTATCATTTATAAGTTAATATATTTTATTAAATAACTTACTTCAGTTTCAGATTCTGATTCTGATTCACTTTCAGTATCTGTCCCTGAAGAACTATGATTTTTTATTGAATCACCATGTGCTTTGGGTTCCTCATCCTCATCACTAGAGCTATCCTTTCCTTTATTTTTCTAAAAAGAACAATATTATTATAACTTTTAAATATGAAGCTTCTCATTTATATTAATGAATTTCTATTTACCAGCCCCCTAAGTAAAATTTATGTAACATTTTTTCGAAAGAACAAATGCAAGTGGAAAGAACAGATGAAATGAATCATCTTAAGCTCTGTCCATCGCTTTTGATTCTTAAGAATTTCTGAAGGTTTGCGCCCGGTCTCTCAAACAGTAAGTTGCACCAACATGGAGTATTGTGCTCCGTGAAAAATCTCAGTAATGGTGCACGCAATCACGCTCGACCGTCAAAGGATAATTCGACCTTACGTACTTAACAATAATATCTAAGCCGTCGTGCTGTTGGTTAACTTAAAAATACTGACTCTCCATTGGAGTTTTTTTTCCTCCTGGCGTCGTTGCTCCTCCAGTTCCTCGGGGTTAGTGAAGTGACGACTCCGGCCTTTGTAACTGACATATTTACCTAAAAAAAATTGTCTTTTGATCCAAATTCGTTCCTCGAGGTCAAAATATACGAAACTGCGCTTTCCCTGCCAATAAGTGTGATAAAGAAGATGATAAGTGTATGAAGTGAAAATTAATAATAATTTGTGTGCTTACCGCGCGGCATTTTTTCGAATCAATTGATCACAGTAGTTTGAAGAATATTATACGAAAATTTGAAGAAAGGTACCTCTTCTCTACTTTGAGAGAAGAATTACGATTAATGTCAGATTAATACTGCGCTGCTGCTTATTTGGTCGTCAACCACGAGCTCTAGCGGCATGAACCATTGCATAGAATATTTGCGAGCATGGTTGGTAACGTTTGTTACCGTAAATTTTTTGAAACGATTGAAAGACAGAATTATATAATTTGTGTATCTGTTTTATATTACAGATATAGTAAATTCATCATTATTTTTTTTAACGACATGTAAATTGTTTTGTCTAATTTTCGATAATTTTTCGATACTTCGATCAGAATTTAGTATTCATCTTTATTTTTGTATTATTCATGTACTAATCATTTATTCATTTATTATAAATATTAACTTAAATTTAATATATGAAATATAATATTTCGATTAAAATTTTGAATAAATATAAAATAAATATTATAAATAATATATAATTTAAAATGAAATATTTATATCGAGAACTTGAACTTCGTTGTGTTTTCTATTCTTGAACAACGTAGTTCATGCTTTAATTATTTGATAATACAGAACATTGATGTCAATTATCACAGAAATTGAATAAAGTAAATTCATTAATTTGATTGAAAATGTTTTTAAGAATATGTGTATAAGTGTTTATTCTTTATTTGAATATAATTTAAATTAATATTTTGTAAATTTTATATAATAAAGTTAATAGCTAATACTTTTCAAACTTATTTAATTTTACATTATAAAATAAGAAATATGAATCCAAAAATAATTGAATATATTTAATACAATCAATTACAGAATTTTATACATAAAATTTTACATAGAATAAGTAATTTAATTTTCTATTTATTAAACTTTCTGCTAAAATAGTTTAGATTTTTATAGTTTTATGTTATAAAAATGCAAATTTATATTATAATAACAAACTGTATTTATTTTCTTCTTTAAATTTAAATTAAATTAAGTATTATTTTTATTTATTACTATCTTAATTATTATTTCAAAAAATAGAATAGATTAGATAGATAAATATATAGTAAAAAAAATTGCTATATATATATATGTATTATTTTTTATATATTTTCTTTAAGAATAGATTTAAAAATAAAATTTGCATAATTCATTTTATATAAGAAAATATAATGATTTAGTTTCACAATTTCAAATTCAATAAACAAAAAGAATCTTTAGTAAAAATGCAAAAAATTATTTATGTTGTTTAGTTTATTTTTTTTTATTATATTATAACAAATAAGATATTTGTTCAATAATTATTCTTGGTCATTGTTAGCTTACATTTTAATTCTTAATTATAATCTTCAACTTGTATTATTTAAGAACAATTAATTTTATTGTTTGCTTTTCAGGAAGATCAATTTGAAATTCTAATCGCTCATAAAATGAGAAGAATCATATAAAAAATGATTTATAGTATTTATCTATGAGGATATTGATATAATATTGAATAAAATTTGTAATAAATTTATATTTCGATATAAATTAATAAAGAAAATCATATAAAATATTTACAAAATATGTACAATATATTTTAGAAATTATTTGTCGAATAAAAGTTTAATTTTAGAATTTTCTTATTAAATATAATATTTTATATTCTTATTAAATATAATATTTATATATAAATTGCTAAATGAAATACGGAATAAAAATTCGAATTCAATTTCATTCAATAGTAATTTTTTATATATTATGTTTTCATTTCTGGAAAAATTATTCATCCTTGATTAATATTAATTAAACAGATTATTTCCGTATTATAATATTATTAAATATTCCAAATATTAATGGATATTTATATTAAAAGAAAAAGAGTTTCAATAGATAAGTTTTGTTTTGATTAGAATATTATTTGAATGAAAGCGCTCTTATTGACGATTAAATATGGCGCATCTTTGTTTTGTGCTGCCTCCTTACGGAACTTTTGGAAGATAAATTATGATTCGAAAAGGAAGCAGCCAGTCTGTTTCGGATGTTTGGAGTTGTAAGACGTAAACGGATGGTACTTCTAAATGTTAACCGGTGAGCAACTGTTTTGGTGTATTCTAATGTCATTCATTTGAATAAGTCGTAGAATTGAACTCTGTTTATTCGTGAGTGGTATTACGCTATAATCATAGAAAACATCGTTCAAATTTCTATTATATTAGAAACCAATAATTTGGTTACTTTCCCGAGGTTCGCGAGAAGTGTGTCAAAGTC